>NW_018164834.1:676057-690947 GCF_001263595.1 Phalaenopsis equestris | reverse complement strand
CCCTGTAACCTCTCTGTAACCTACCTATATATGAAAACAGAAGCGCAAAACTTACTCGAAGGTGCAAGTAGGTTACAAGGAGGTTACGGGTGGTATAACTCGATTATAACCTCCTAAAATCCTCCCTGTAACCTGTTTGCAGGTTACAGACGTACGCAGCTCTGCGTACGTCTTATGTACGCAAATTTTTTCCCACCCAATTCCCCCGTATTTACATATCTAACATCTCAACTCATTGCATTGTTGAATTACAAGAATATTTAAATTAAATTGAACATAAACTCACCGTTCACAAGCATTTCAAAAATAAGCCAATTTATAACATAAATCAAATTGAACACAAGACAAACATGAACCCACTCAAACTTGGCTCATCTACAACCCACGTAAATGCCACCATTCTTTTATGTGACATTTATATTCGTCACGCAATTCCCACGTATTTACATATCTAACATCTCAACTCATTGCATTGCACTATTCTTTTATGTGACATTTATATTCGTCACCCAATTGGAAAAAAATTGCGTGCATAAGACATACGCAGAATTACGTACGTCTGTAACCTGCAAACAGGTTACAGAGAGGATTTCAGGAGGTTATAACTGCGTTATACACCTTATAACCTCCCTGTAACCTCTCTGTAACCTACCTATATATGAAAACAGAAGCGCAAAACTTACTCGAAGGTGCAAGTAGGTTACAAGGAGGTTACGGGTGGTATAACTCGATTATAACCTCCTAAAATCCTCCCTGTAACCTGTTTGCAGGTTACAGACGTACGCAGCTCTGCGTACGTCTTATGTACGCAAATTTTTTCCCACCCAATTCCCCCGTATTTACATATCTAACATCTCAACTCATTGCATTTTCACCCAAATCTTTTAAATTACGTAAAAAAAATATCGCTATTTTAATTTTTAAATGTAAAATACATCTTTCCATACATGAAAAAAATCTTATTTATATGCATATATACAAAATAAATCTCAAACTTATTAAAAATTTTCATATTTCAAGTAATACACTAGTAATCAATAAACATTTATATCACGTCAACATTTGCTTCCTGATCTAATAGTCATACACCCGGTAAAAAACAAAATGAACCAACATTCCTACAATGTGAACTATTTTATTTTTGATATCATATATACCTCCCACTCCTAAATATTTACATAGCTAACATTTAAATTCTAAATTTTACAATTATATCACCCAAATGTTTCATCTAAAAAAACTATTGAATATAAATTTCATAATCACCAAAAGTTGAGTCACCCAAAATTTCTCCATTTACACAATCATCCTCATCCTTCTTTGATTTGTTTTCATAATTTAGAAAAAAAAAAAGAAATATAAATAAATAAATAATGGTACATCTCTTAGGAAATCTTCCTGTCTCTGAGATTTTCTAAGCAGGGCAACCAGCTAATTCTCACCTAAAAAAATCAGGCATCCAACACCAATAAAGAGATTAACAAACAATCCAGCAGAGAAGAAAAAAATTAAAATTTACATTCTTAGCACAAAATTCTTATGTATTTACCCATCTCATACCACCTAAACTTTCATATTTATATGCATAGCCCTTTAATGCTTTAATCCTGTGCAGGAAAAGTGAATCCAACCTTTTAAAAGTGATAATGATGATATGTACTTAAGATTTGGGTGTTGTGTGTAAATATGAAAGTTTAGGTGTGAGATATGTAAATACATAAGAATTATGTGCTATCTTGCCCACCATCATGAGGCTTTCGTCTTGCAAATTCTACAAAAATCAACCTTCCACCAAAGATCTGTCCAAAATCAGAATAATAAAATATAAGAAGTTAGGAAAGTAAATCATAAAAAATAGATATTTTGATTCAAACTTGAACATGATGAAGTTTTAACCCCTAAATTTAATTTAGGAAGACACGCAAGCATACCCCGCTCAAATTCTATGTATTTTTATATATCTAACACCTAAACATCAAATTTTACATCTATACCAATTTACCAATGCATGAAAAAATTTATTTAATAAAGATTAACCTTTTAAAGATTAAAATAGTAGTATTCTTGATGTGATATGAATGATTTGGGTGGTATAGATGTAAAAAGTAAAGTTTGTGTGTTAGATATGTGAATACATAGGAATTTGGTGGTATGTAAATGGCCCTTTAATTTAAGATATGAGCATTATATGATTAATCTTATTATGATGCAATGACAAGTCTTAAAAGTAAGAAATGATAAAAATATGAAACCCAAAGATTTTACAAGAAAAACTATTTAACAGAAATAATTATGCATTGACGCAAAATATAAAATAGGAAGATCTAATCTGCATGAAGTAAGCAATGGATTATAAATGCAAAGCAGCAGTTGTTGATTCGATGCAAAGATTATATCACATCATACTTTTGAAGTGTCCGAAATCTCTCATGAAGCCCCAAAGAGAGCAAGAGAATTAACTCGAAAGAAATAGGAAGATTTACATAAATACCACTTAAGTCCCATAAATTTACATATCTGACACCTAAACCTTAATTCATACATACCACCTTCTACAAATAGTAAATGTATATAGTTTTAAGGTACTCAACCGTCTAAAAAAAGGAAATTGATGCATTGATGCAAAAAAATGTGTAAAACAACTTTGCCTTTCACATGAATACAACATAAGTGGATGCCACTAAACAATACTCTATCTAATTGAATATTTCTCAAAACCACAAACTCGAGTATGGCTAAAACTGTTGTGAGTTCTGTAAAAGAAAGCGGCATTTTTGCAACCAGAGCAATGACATTACTTGCCAAGATTGATGCCAAAAAGGATATATGTTACACTAAAAAATTCAAAAGACATTTGCATTAATAAAAACATGCTTTATCATCATTAGATGATAAA
This sequence comes from Phalaenopsis equestris, assembly GCF_001263595.1. NCBI lineage: Eukaryota > Viridiplantae > Streptophyta > Magnoliopsida > Asparagales > Orchidaceae > Phalaenopsis > Phalaenopsis equestris. The sequence goes on along the minus strand of NW_018164834.1, from coordinate 688,051 downwards.
AGCAATAAAGACATCGAAGATAATGAAGCTACCATTCTGAATATGATGATGAGAATCATGCTGAAAGAGTTATTGTAGTACGATGCATGTTAGCTTCCTATGTTACCAAAGAACATTGGAGAACAAATATTTTTCAGAAGTGTTATTTGCCAAAATAAAAGAAATAAACTAATAATTGATCAATGAAACTTTATTAATGGTCAAAGACGCCCAAAAGACAGATACTAAACCCTTCAAATGTAACCTGTGAGGATTAGTCTCATTACTGGGGCACTAAATGATGCAGGATGCAACTCAAGCGGTTGCTATACTGTTTAATAAGCAAATTTGCTCGTGGTAATTTAGACAAAATTTGAGAACATAGCACACATTTGAGAGAATCACAACAGACATATCAATCTGTGATGCTTCCCAAAAAGGACAATAAAAATACCAGCATAAAATTTACCAACCTACACCGGGAATGTGAAGATGATTTAAACAAAGCAGAGAATGAGCATGCCAAAAAAAATTTAAGCATAGTTGTGATTAAAGAATTTAAAGAATAAAAGTGGCAAATACACTCTAATGTAGGACAATTAGATCAAAGAATCATGCGCCATGTTATTATCCATCATAGAAATTAGAAGTAAAAAATTTAGAGAACACAACAAAACAACAAAGTTTTCGAACTTTGATAGGTTGGAGATAGAATCTCACCATTTGGGTGCCACTTCCCCTCCTCTCGGAGTCCAGTTAAAACATTATGATGAGACAAAAAAAAAACTGTTTAAAACTCACAAATATAAAACTCATGCAGCAAACAAGCATATTATCATATAAGAAGGCATTGGCGCATATGTGAAGTGGGATTGATACGAATATATATATATATATATATATATATATATCTCACAAAAAACAAAAAACTAATACAAAAAACAAGAAGAAAATAAGATGGGATAAAAGGTTCTCACATAAATATAACCAGATTATAAAATTTCTCCAAAATACATTCTAATATGATAGTATGAATCAAATATTTGTAAAGCATTCTCTTAGTATTTTAACAAATCCAACATCACTCAAAATGGAGCACTAAAGCAGAAAAGATAAGTCTAAAATACCAAGATTGTGCAGATCTGTCAGAACTAGAAGCCAAGAATAATGAATTGAAATCGAAGAAAGCTGAAGAAGTTCCAAGTGCTAACAAAAAATGCTCAGAACATGAACAATTGAATGCCATACAAAATTGGAATAGTTCAAAAATAGATTAGATGCACTTATGCTGCTCCTAATAGTTATGCCTTTTGGAGAATGTTTTATGGTTACTTAGGATTTAATCAATCTACAGACTCTCCTAGTTATGTTGAGCTGGTGGACACTTAGGGGTGAGCTCACTCTCAAGAATGGGGAGAAAGGATTTTAGAAAAAATGACTCATTAGATGTCACAACTGTTTTCATGGATGCAACTAAGTCTGGCATATTGAGGTTGTTGATTCAGTAGTTATCAGAAAGATCTGCAACATATCCTTGTGTTCAATTATTTTCAAGATTTAGAAGAAACATGCACCTCTATCATATAACTTTCACATTGTTTCAGTGGGAACCTTTTAAACCTCCTAAAGATTGTAACACTCTCTTCATAATAAACACTTGATAGCTTTTGTGATTAACAGCTAGTTTCTAATATATTTGATCATCTAGATTTATTTGGACACCAAATGACTCGGCAGGTATCACAAGTAGTTCTTGATGTTAATAAGTTTAAGAAGTTGAAGGTGCAATTGATATCATATTCATGAAGTAGATTCACTATATGTGTTTCGGGTTCAATTTTTTTAGGATTTCAAAAAGACCGATACTCGTACCATGTAACTTTCAGATTGTTCAATCAGGAAACCTTTTGGACCTCACACAAATATCATGACATGCGCTCCTTTAAAAAATTCCTTTAAACTTTTTTAAACATAACCTTGTTTCTAATATACTTCGTTCCTTCTGTCTATTTGACCCTAAACAATTAAATAGATATCACACCTAGTTCCTTGTATGCTAATAGGTATGAGAATTTCAAAGTGTTGCTAATATTACAGTCAAGTGGATCACAGAATATCCATTTGGTCCAATCATTTTCAGGTTTTGCAAGTGACGGACACTAGTAGCACGCAAGTTCCAAATAGTTACATCGAAAAACCTAACAAAGCTCACAAAAATCATAGCATTCTCTCCTTTGTAAACCTCCAAATACATTTTATAATTATATTGAAAAGATTCTTATACATTTGATTGCCTAAGTTTATTTAAAGGCAAATCTTGCAAGAATGTGTACCAACCCCAACCACCCGCGAATATAGAAGCCGATGCATCAAGTTGTCTTGATTTTCAACAGACATGTTAATCTGTGATGTTTCTCAATAACTACATCCAATATCTCATACTACATTATATAATGGAATTTCAAATAATTTTTGACATTATAAATCCATCTTCAATTAATTAATAATTATGAAGCATGATATATCATGCAAAAGATGAAATCTTTGACACAAATAACCTTAAAAAAAAAAAATACCCTTCCATCCATAGCCTTCACTGCCTTTTGAGCTTCTGCTTCAGATGCATAATTCACAAAACCAAAACCTTTAGGCCTGTTGGTGCTTGGATCCCTGATAATCCTTGCTGCATTTTAAATCAAATTAAACTTATAGAGCTATTTCAAAAATTATACAACTCTAACTAAGGCACATGAGAACCATGAAAAAATAAAAATTCAAAAAGTAGTAATAGGGGCATTTACTCACTTACCTCAGAATTTTATCTATTTACATTTATAACACCTAAACTTTCATATTTACATGCATAACACTCAAATGATTAATATTATATCAAGCATACCACTACTATTAACTTTCTAAGAAGTGAGCACCTTTTGATGCATTGATTTGTGACACCAAAGTGCTATAAATGCAAATATCAAAATTTGGGGTGTTACATATGTAAATACATAAGAATTGTGTGGAATGTATGTAAATATCCCAAAATAGAAATAAAAAACAGCTGTCTCACAGGAAAACTCATAATCAAAACACAAGCAGCTTAATGAAGACTACCATTCTTTACAGTTCCAAAAGCCGAAAATGCATCACTGAGTTCCTCATCGGTAGTGTAGTAAGATAACCCTACAAATGAAAAATAAGTAGATCACTTCCTCTTCCTGCAAGTACAGATTCATGGAGGGCGACAACTTTAAGAAAATTAAAGGTGCAGGAAATTATCTATAAAGAAAACAGAGATCTAATTCGCATTCAAAAGAATAAAGAGAAAAAATCGATAATTTCAGGATATTTTTGAACAAAATAAGAGCTAGAATCATAGAGCTGTGTCAAATATCAATAAATGCCAACCCTAGATGAGATCGTACTGCTAATAAAAATCTCGGAGCTGAAAGACCGCCTCAGAAAAATCAATCTTGCTGGGGACAGGTTCGCGGCCCTCGCGAACATCTCAAAACCCTAGAATAAGAAGCTTTCAAAGATCAACTAACCGAAATGGGCGAAGAGCCGCAGTTCGACTCGCCGGTTCAAGCTGCAGTCTGGGCTGTAGATGAACCACTGCACCGATCAACAACTTTAACTACAGTTAATAAAACTCAAACCTTGTTCGTTTAATTTATAAATAATAAAATAATAAATAATTTGGTTTAATGTCCAATAATAAATAATTTCTTAAATACTCTAGATTCTATCTCAGATACGGTATATTACATATATGGTATTTTATTAATTAAAATTTGATTAGCTACAACTTATTCATTTATAAATTTAATAATATTATTATTACATTTATAATATTTTAAGATTAATTATTAATTATATATTTATTAATTAACTCGCAACAACAACAACAATAACAACAAACCCTTAATCTCACTAAGTGGGGTGAGCTACAGAATCCTTTTTCTCCATTGAGTCCTATTTAGTGTCATATTTTCATTTAGTTCTTGTAAATTAAGATCATTTTTAATACAATAAGCCCAAGTCTTCCTAGATCTACCTTTGTCTTTCTTAACACAAGTCGAATCTAAAACATGTACTCTCCTAATCGGATAATCAGACGTTTGACGTTTAATCTGACCAAACCATCTAAGATGACTCTCTAATTTTGTAGACCACCGGAGCTACACCAATCCTATCATAGATATATTCCTTTCGCAATTTGTATTTAAGTGTAAAGCCACTCATCCACCTAAGAATTCTCATCCCGAAAACACTTAACTTAGTTCTATGCTTCTCTTTTAAAGACCAACATTCAACGCCATTGAGCATTGCAGATCTTACCACCATCTTATAAAATTTTCCTTTCAGTCTAAGCGATACTTTTCTATCACACAATAGACCCAAAGCATTCCTCCACTACAACCAACCAACGTGAATTCTACTAATAGCATCCCCATCTATATCACCATCACTTTGAACAATAAACCTGAGATATCTAAAACATTCACACCTTTTAATAATTTGATCACCTATATTTACAACTTTTTTACTAGAGCTACTACTACTAAAATTACATTCCATTCATTTAGTTTTAGATCTACTCAAATGAGGGTCTTTAGAATCCAATGTAAACCTCTATGATTCAAGTTTTTTCTGAGCCCACAAGAAGGATATCATCAACAAAAAGTAGACACCAAGGTACATCCTCCTGTAGATGTCCAGTAAGACCATCAATAACTAAAGCAAAAAGATATGGGCTTAAAGTCGATCCCTGATGTAATCAAACATAAATAGGAAAATATTTGGTCAATCCTCCTTCAGTTTGAACACAAGTAACAACTAGTATACATATCTTTAATGACTTGAATATAAGTCATATCAACACATTTCTTCTCGAGAACTCTCCAAAGGATATCTCTTGGAACCTTATCACAAGCTTTTTCTAAATCAATAAAAATCAAATGTAGATTCTCCTTATTATCTCTGAACTTCTCCATCAAACCTCTCAATAAATGTATAGCCTCCATAGTAGACCTACCTGACATTTGATTATGAGAAATCTTCGTGATGCGTCTTAACCTATGTTCAATTACCCTCCGATAGCTTTTGTGATTAACAGCTAGTTTCTAATGTATTTGATCATCTAGATTTATTTGGACCCCAAATGACTCGGCAGGTATCACAACTAGTTCTTGATGTTAATAAGTTTAAGAAGTTGAAGGTGCAATTGATATCATATTCATGAAGTAGATTCACTATATGTGTTTCGGGTTCAATTTTTTTAGGATTTCAAAAAGACCGATACTCGTACCATGTAACTTTCAGATTGTTCAATCAGGAAACCTTTTGGACCTCACACAAATTCCAAATATTTCCTCACGTCAACTGTGATAACATTAGGTCCTACAAACTTTCCACTATTGGTTTTTCTTAAAGCCTCTTCAACTTCTTTTTCACTAATGTGACGGTAAAAATGAAACATTTTATTATTATTCGCAATATTAAGATCACTAAAGTCGGTTGTATTTTCAAAAAATTTATTAAAAAGTTTATCAAAGTAACTCACCACCTATGTTAAATATCTTTTTTCTAAGAAAAGTACTTTTTGATTTTCATCTTTAATACACTTTACTTGAGTTAAATTTTTACTTTTCTTTTTTCATTGTTTGGCTAGTTTATACATATATTTTTCACCCTCCTTAATATTTAATCTATTATAAAGATCATTAAAAGCATGATTTTTAGTGTCACAATTTGTTCTTTTCGACTCCTTGCGGGTCGTTTGATGTTTTTCCCAGTTTTCTAAGCTTTTACATTTAAACCAATTTTTATAACATAATTTCTTATATTTTATCTTTTCTTGCATATTATTATTTCACCACCAACTATTTTTATTTATAAAAATTTTTTCTTTATATTCTCCAAGCACGTCTTTTGCTACTTGTTTAATAGTTTTTGTTATTTTATCCTACATAACATTTGCTTCTTCATGAATACCCCAAATTTTGAAATCTTGAATTTTACTCATAAAAATAATTTTATTTGTGTCTTTTAAGTTTTTTTATCTAAATTTACGATAATGTGTCCTAGTATTCTTTATTTTACAACAATTAATCTTGAAATCTAGAACTAATAAACAATGTTGGGTACTTAAATTTTCACTTGGAATTACCTTACAATCTTTACAATCATGATGATTTCTTCTTCTCATAAGAAAATAATCAATTTGTATTTTATTAGATCCACTCTTAGAAGTAATAAGATGCTCGTCTCTTTTCTTGAATAAAGTATTAGTAATAACAAAATCATACAGAAAAGCAAAATCTAAAATAGCTCTACCTTCTTCATTAGTTACTCCAAAACCGTAGCCACCATGAGATTTCTGAAGTCTTCTACCACTCTACCAACATGTCCATTTAAATCTCCTCCAATAAAAATTCTTTCTTCAAGAGGTATCATTTGTATTAAGTCTTCTAAGTCATTCCAAAATTTATATTTAGACACTATATCTGAACCTACTTGAGGAGCATAAATACTTATAATATTAAAAATCTTAGTATCAATGATAATCTCAATGACTATAATTCTATCTCCAACTATATTAATTTTTACAACATTATCTTTCAAACTCTTATCCATAATTACACCTACACAATTTCTAGTGTGACTCTTACCATAATACTAAAGTTTAAAACCTAAATTATCAATCTTCTTATCCTTTTCTCCAACCCACTTAGTTTCTTGAATACATAAGATATTAATTTTTCTATGAATCATAATATCAACTAATTTCATTAATTTACCATTGAGAGTACATATATTCCAAGATCCTATCCTAATATTAGTTTCATTAGTTTCATTGACTAACTTCTTTACTCGCATTCGCCCGTAATGTGGAAACCCTTGCTTATTTAACACTACACCCGGACGCCGGTGTAGCGGCCCTGCACACTTTTCACTGTATTTAGGCTATACAGCGCGTCGCTTCAAGGGGACACCCTAGCATTTACACAATGATCAAAATGATTCATGTCATGATTTTTTTCGACAAGTTTTATGCTGGTTGTTGACTACTTAACGTAATCCTTCACTTTTCACATTCGGGCTTGGGACCTGCAACGACAGTGTTATATTTATTAATTAACTCAATTTAAATAAATTAATTTAATCCATTCTCATTGTTACTTGTATTTACACCTTTTGTTTGCATTCAATGGTTAATATAGGTAAAATATTTATTATATTAATTAATTATCAATAAATTTTTTATTAAACTAATTAATTAAAATGATTACACATAAACCAATATATTATGATTAGCTTTTAAAAAATTAATAATTATTAATCACTAAAATTAATTAAATTTAATAAATAAAAATATATTAACCTTGAAACATACTCTCCTATTTGCAATCTCACTAGTCACTTCCCCTCTTGTTTCGCTGAAGCCATCTCCTATCCCCTGCTTAGAATTCTTTGTTGTTCCCTAGTACTCATGTATGTTATTTGATTACAAAAAATATTGCTTGTAATGAATATATTTTCTTATTTAATTGAGATAAATAATTATATACTAATTTAAAATTAATTTAATTTCTTATATATTTAGATCTGTAAAATTATTTGTTAAAAAATTAGTATGAAAATTCAAATACTCACTCAAATTTTTAACTTATTTATTAACTCATTTAAATACATGTTTACATAACATGAACAAATCAAGTTCAAGCATTAAAATTTTTAATATAATTTAATCTTAAATATCATGTGAAAGCTCTATACAAACTCGAGCCGAACAAAAATAACCTACAATATTAACAAGCCAAGTCCAATTCAGGACCATGATATACTCGACTCGGCTCAGCTTGATCAGCCCTAGCTACAGGTTGAGAAATGATTCACGATCTTTAAAACATGGTTTTGGGTCATTTATATCAATTTTAATTAAATCTGAAATTGTGATTTATGAACTCATGAATTATTTCACTACTGGTAGCCAAACAACCTTTAAATAATAAAAACAATAATAATAATTTGAGAAGAAATAATAAGAGGTGATATGCCACCCAAAAGTCCACTATCTTTGACACAAATGATATCTTTCAGAGTTAAATTAAAGATTATTTAAACTGAGCTTAACAAATTTAATATCAAACTAGACATCTCGATCAGCCAAAGCCAACAATATCAAAGGTAATCCAATCCAGAGTACAAATGAGCCCAGATCAAACACCTAAAACACGATTTAAATTATAAATACATTAATTAACGAGTAAAAATGTACTTTAATTATATGTGTTTATAACTAAATCAAGCATCACCATAAAATGAAATCCAAAGAATCTAATATTACACAATTATACGATCTTAAATGTCAAAATAAGAATAGACGATGATTATGGGTTTGTTTGGGACAACCGTAGCTATTTGAAAAAACTATTGAGTAGTAGTTGTGTGTTTGTTTGTATTGTTCAATTGTGCTACAACCATTTTTTTTGTTGTTTATGAAAATAATATGTTTTTGCCTTTGTGTTTTTTGTAACATAACCATTGAAGGCTTGATAACCCATACATGTAAACATAAATTACATTCAAAATCTTAAGAAAACATATGAGTTCAAATATTACATATAAAAGTGACTTTTCACTTTATAGTTGGTAGCACAACAATCTATATCAAAAATTAAAATATTAAAACATCAATTAATATTATTAAAATATTAATTTTGAAATTCGGACAATTATTCTTACGAGAGAACTTCTTCTCCAAAGATACCATCCACACTTGATTATCATCCAAAGTAGAATCAACAAACAGATCCACCCGCCTAAAAAAATCACAGTTCTGTGCTGATCTTTTTCTTAGACACGTGTAAGAAATTCTCACGTAGTTATTCTCTCTTCATAATGTAAGCAGAGAACATTTCAATTCACATTTACGATACAAGTCTCTACAAGCATCATAAGTCCTCGAGCTCATATTTAGTGAAAGTTGAAAACCACAAACATAAAATTAGCTTGTCTTAATAGTACAATAATATTTTTATATGAAATATTAGCTAAAAAGAATAATAGAAATACATAAATAAATATTTATAAAACTGCGAGATCTCATAACAAAGAGAAACTAACAAAAAAATCTGTCATTATAAGAATTCAGAAGATTTTAAAGAGAGAATATCATTGTTTCTTTTAAACCATACAATACTAGTAGAAAGACCCTCTACAATAACCCCAACATTCATATGATTGAAAAAGAAGAGCATTTTTATTACACAAATATCAATTTTATATATATTAAAATTCATCCATCGATATGAATCTCTAAGGTCATATACATCATCACAGCTCTCCAAATAAAAAACATACAAAAAAAAACTTAATAGTATCCACAGTTGCCTAGGCAGTCCTCCAAGTGACATAAAATACATGTTGAGAGAATCAAGAAATAAAAAAAAATACCTTAACAAATAGAGATTCAACATAGATATTATTGCATAAAAAGTCAGCATTAAGAAATTAATCATATCTTTTAGCTCTCCAAATAAAAAGTCAGCATTAAGAAATTAATCATATCTTTTTTCTACAATATCATATATGCATCACTTATCTGCTTTGGCAATATAATCATATCATCAGCATCCTTTTCATTATCATTGAATAGGAAAATAAATACAAAGTTATATTGTGAGTACTATTCATATTATATTATTCTTCATTTAAAAACCAAATTACATGGACTTCTCAAGTTTAGAAAATAGAAAATTAATTGTGATCACCCAAAAAAAGTCCATAATCTGTTAACATATCCTGTGGAACTGCCTTTAAAAACTATGCATTCTCTTAGTAGTGAATGCTGATAGTATTTTTGATCTAATCTTAAAGAGCTATTTATACGGTATGCATGTAAATGTGAGAGTTTAAGGGTTAGTTGTATAAAGACATGAGAATGGTGTGGTATATATCTCTGATGTATCAGAATATTCTGAACTTAATTTATCAGAATATGCTAAATCAATTCTCATCAATACTCAAACAATACTTTATCATCCTCCATTATTCCTAATCCCCAAAAGCAAGCCAAGAATAAAAATAATGTTTTATAAGTAAAAGAAAATTAAACTACGAGAAAATAAAAGCCCAAATTATTCAGCTCATCCAGCTATCCCCATGCAGGAAAACCCGGATCATAATATCCGCCGCCCGGAGGCGACGTTAAATAGAACCCATTATACCCGCCCAAATATCCACCTCCATAGCTCAATAGGGGCGGAACGCCGGCCCTTAACATCTTCATATCCATGCCCTGAATCTGGAGCTCCTCATGTCTGCTCGCAACATTCCTTCTCAACTCTTCGAGAACCTTCTGGAAGTTGTCTATCTCCTCTACACTCATTTCGTGCACCTCCATGTCGCAGGGGAGGCTTGACCCGACCCGCTGCGCCGCAATCTCTGTCTCAAGCTCTACCCTTCTCCTCCTTGCCTCCTCCAACTTCTCCAGCAACCCTGCATCCATAAGGAAACATAAGTGCTAGAGACGGGGTATAGGAAGGGATCAGTTGCTATCACTATTAGATTTAACTTTGCGTCAGGAGTTCAGTGGCCATATGCCACGTGATAAGTGGGTTTCACCCCTCTAACAACTACCAAGCCAGTATATTAAAGTGAGCCCATTTGTCACTTGACAAGTGTCAACTGGACTCCGGACGTAAATTTGAGCTCAATGTCTTGATGAAATAAGCGCACCTAAAGTTGATGTGTGGTATTATAAATAAGCAATATAGTATTTAGGTACTTGTTTAATATCTAAACTTTAATATGTATGTGTGTGTGTTTATATTTTAATTTAAAATAAAATATGTTTGATTTAACTAATTATTTTTAAAAGCATTCAAATTATTATTTTTAAATAAAATATGTTAATTTTTCTTTTAAAGAAATAATAATAACTTATAAAAACTATATAAATCAAATATATTTAAAAAAAATTAAAGAAAACCAAAATAAAAAACAAAAATTGATGCAAAACAGCCCCTAAATTCAAATTCGCTTTAATAAATCCAATCCAACTCACCTGCATGCTCTTCGTTGAGATGATGCAACTTTTCACTGTCGACTAACATCCCACACAGCTGCCCCGCCGCCGCCGCCCCAGTCCCGCCGCTGAGGAACCTCCTCGTTATGTAGTCCAATGACGGGTGGCCGAACGAAAAAGGCTTGCCGGCCGGCGAGAAGACCACTATTCCAATCTCCGCCCCGCACAGTATAGAGAGCTCCGTCGCCTTCTTGAACAGCCCCGACCTCCTCTTTGAAAAACAGACCTGCCTCGCCTCCTCGTTCTCTATCCTCTTCATCGCAATCTTTTGCCGCCCCATACTCTGCCTCTTCTTCCTCTCCATCATCATCTAATCACCAAATTAAAAATTACTGCAGGACTTCTCGGTTAGAAGTGTCCGCCCAACATAAATTTGAAATCACAAGTAAAAAAGATAAACTTTGCAGAAAAATGCAATCTTAGCTGCAGGTGAAGTTGCGGGCAGAGTTTTCAATAAATTAAGAAGATTTACCTTTGTACTTGACGATGCGCCTGTAAGTTGGCCTAAATGAGAACGGAGACCTAGAAGAAGGATTTACGTCCCCTGCTGTAGCGAACAGGGAGAGAAGACGAACGAAACTTGCTTCTATCGCCGGCGAGTGGGCAGAGGAGCAGCGCGCTTTCTTCGAGTCTCCGCTGTTGGGTGAAGTACGGTGGCGGAAGGCTTCGCCGGTGGGAGAAAAAGAACAGGAATCGTGAGAGAGAGAAAAAGCTTTGAGAGTATCTCTCTCTCGTCCTTTTTATTTCTTTCCCTTTTTATGTCTCACGATCCGGGAGAGAGAAAACGGAGAGAAAAATTTCTAAATTTAGATGGCCGCCGATCACAGAATTGAAACAAAATTTTAAATTTGAAAATATTCTTTAATGGCGCAATTAATTTGTTCGGTTCCCCTTTTTACTCTGAATAATATATATATATA
>NW_018164834.1:670859-676047 GCF_001263595.1 Phalaenopsis equestris | reverse complement strand
TATATATATATATATATATATAATAATAATAATAATTGATGAGTATTTTTTAAAATAATTTAATTTATTATAAGGATACAAAAATCATAATTAATTAAAAAAATAGAATATAAATATATTAAATTTTATTTAAATGAATATTTTAATATATATAATAAGATTTAAATATCCCGTAATGCTTAACATACTATGATTGCGTGATTATGACTGTACAAAAGGCCCTTTGCCGTTAAAATAGCTTGTTGTTCACGAACAACTCTTGTTAAGCTTGTTAGGCAAACGAGTCAAATACGAACGGTTGTATTTTTTTAATGCGGCCAAATTGAAATCGGAGCTCTGTATATATATATGTTCTTACCTTGATAAAAAGTCATTCAGAGCTCCGATTTCAACAAACTTATAGTGAAACTGATACGCTCAAAGAATATATATATGTTCTTACCTTGATAAAAAGTCATTCAGAGCTCCGATTTCAACAAACTTATAGTGAAACTGATCGGCTCAAAGAGACGAACCTAATGATATAAAAACTAGTCTGATCCGAGTCAAATTGAGCCCATATCAAGTCGTGAAACCACAAATAAAAGATTTTTGGACACATTTGGAAGGTCAAACATATGTCGATACTAGAAAGTCTATACTCAAATCAAGTGTCTCGACAAGACGAATCCAACGATCACAAGATCAATCAATTTCGACATCATTAAGTCGCTCAAATGTCCATTAAACACCGTATGATTCAAAGAAACTCTATGAACTATCCGATCAAAATTGTTCATATTAATGCATTAATTGCATCCAAAATACTATAAATAGACCACAACCCCACCCCTTACATGAGAGGGGGTTGAAGTCTAGAAAAAGCCTTAGACTTTGAGGAGAAGCTGCGGCTCAGCATCACTACCGACCGCTGTCGACCACCGCTGACCTCTATCGATAACCACCGATTATCATCAACCATCAACAGCCATTGACTACGGTCAACCGTCGTCAACCACCGCTAACTACCAGCGTCAATCAGTATCAACCACACACCGTCAATCGACAATGTTATAATCTGAAAAATATAGTAACCATTTCCCGTCTGTGGGACAATTGTTCATCACGACGATCCAAACGTCAACGACGACCTACGGGGTCATTAGTTCATGTAACTCCTAACTCCGGTCCTCGCGGCCTACGGATGTCACTAATACTCGCCCCAACGACCTAAGTGGTTCACAATATATGCAGCTCCCAACTTATGCCCTCGCGACATATGGGCGTTATTTATACGTGCTCCAATGACCTACGTGATTCACAACTCATGCAGCTCTCAACTACCACCCCTGCGACCTACGAACGTCATTCATACTCGTCACTACGGTCTACATGGTCCACAACTCGTGCATCTCCCGACTCCTGCCCCCTGCGGTCTAAAGTCGTCATTTATATTCACCACTAAGGCCTATGTGGTCCGCAGTCCCCATAATTGCTTACTACAGTTTCTCTAGCTAATCAACGCTTTTGGAGCAACAATCTACAACACTCACGACGTACTACTGCTTCTAAAACAATCTAAAATGACTCTTGCAACGTGATATCACCAAGAACCACAGTCAGAGTATTGTTATACAACTCTGTAATTTCATCTTCTCTAATTTAGTAGAAGGATTGACCTGTATACTCATCTTTTATAGTGGATTTTCGCAATTGGGTCATGCCCCGTGGTTTTTCTTTTTACGAGTTTTCCGCGTAAAAACCTCTGGTGTCACTAGTATATGTTTCTCTTTCATCTGTATGTGTGCTGAATTCTCGTACAATACTAAGACGATAATTTGTTACTCTATCACCGCGAATTTTCTAGAACGCATTATATATATATATATATATATATTTTTAATTTATAGTTTTATTTTAAAATTAATAGTGTAATTGTTCCATTCATCCTATCTATTTTCCCATCTTATTATGGTTTGGTGGCAGCTTAAGTTTAGCTTAAGCATTCTTTGCGCATTCATCAGCCACCATCTTATTTTCAGCACCTTGATGGTTATTGGTCTAATTGTTTACTTTCCTTATAATAACTGAAGGCGATTAGGAAATCTCAGTGATCATCCACAAGCTGCTGCAACCTTCTTTGGGATCCCTCAATTTTTATATTAATACCATACAAATCTTTCATATCACATCAAAAGTGCTATCATTTTAACTTTTAAAAAGTGAATATATTTTTTCGTGCACAGGTAAGCTCACTTGTATGTAAATATTGAAGTTTAGGTGTTAGATATGTAAACACATAAGAATTTTGTGGTATGTAATTCTACCATTTTCTTCTATTCAAGTCTTCTTGGAGTCATTTTGAGAAAAATGTCTTCGCATGGTGTTAGGTCTTTCTTGTTTGATAAGATATTTGATGAAATGCTTTCACTCGTTTGTGGTCATCTTTGTCTATAAGTCGCTCATGTTTTGAGGATGGTAACTCTCACTCCTAGTGATGATGTTGTCTCTAAAAGATTAGTTGTTGAGCGGGATCACAACATATAACACTTCATTGAACTTTCAAATCATCTTTAGGGGGTGTTTGACTGCATGAAGAATTTAATGTTCATAGGATTGAATAAATTCGGATTCATGAAATCCACCTTTTTTCAGAATTTATTAAATTTGGATTTAACATGAAACGAAGGTAAAATTCGGACGTTAAATCAGAAATTTTATAAATTCATCAAACACATTTTTTTTTTTAATCTTGGTTGAATTTTGGTTATGCCCGTAAATCTTCCGTACTATAATTCTTAAAACGCAGTATTGTTTATGTTTTTTAAAAGAGTTATTAATTATAATTGTTTATTCGTCTTTTTTTTTTCAGTAAAGTGCACACATTTAATTAGAAGGGGGCATTTACATGCATACCAGCTTCTTATGTATTTAAATATACGTGTTAAGTCATTAATAAAAACTATCATTTACTATATTTAATATGAATCTCGAGTTTATTAGTACAAACCTTAAAATTCGATCGGTTCGAATAAATGAACATTATAACATAAAAATTGGTATGATATGAGTCAAATCAAGAATAGATCAAAATGTTTAATTACTTTTGGAGGCTTTAAGAGATAATTTGAAAGGTGATATGGATTTTAAATCTTAAGGAGCTCATAGTTGAATTAAGCGTCTCAATAAGATAAATCCAATGAGCTCGTAGTTGAATTAAGCGTCTCAATAAGATAAATCCAATGAGCTCAATATCACTCAATTTTGGTAGATTTAAAGCACTTAAATGTCTGCCAAACATTGTCGGCTTGAGGGAACTTCTCCGAGCCACTCAACAAATTGTATGGAGGTCTCTCCTAAACTCTATAAATAGAGTCCCATCACATTCTTGAAGAACTTAGAGCTTGAATTGGAGGATGAGCTAGACATTGAGCTGGTGTGGGAAAAGAAGAGCTAAATTTCAGTTTCGTTCCAAATGGAAGACCCAACAAACGTATCCTGCTCTTGAAGTCACCAACCACCGTCGACAATCGCAAACCACTCTTGGTCATGCACTGCTCATGACAATGAAACATCATGCAAAGTAAAGACTAACACTAGAGAATAACGAGGCCTCTTAGAAACAGTGTGTCATTTAGGACATTATGCAACAACATGCCCCGAAGATGGTATACCGATGCTCCACAACTACTCCCAACTACAACCACTACTGACTCCTACACAACCATTAATTTGACATACGAACATTGTATTTTGAGAAAAGGTGTAACCCTTTTACCGTTTGTGGTTATGAGCGTGTTTGTGTAATCACAAACTTATATTTGATTGTTCTCACTAGGCTCGGCCATACAATTTTTTTTTTCTTTCCGCTCCCATTGTGGGTGAATCTTCAATCAATTGTCTAGCAACTTTCTCAATCAATAGAATAAGATTCCTGATCGAGTTTCTCCTAAATGGATCCAACTCAATGACAATTGTTCCTGTTGAGAAATTAGGGCGAAGAAAAATAAAAATCGACACAAATCCAAAAGAACACACATAAATTTACGAGGTTCAGCAAAAATGACTACATCCTCGGGAGCAGAGTGGTGGTTTCCTTTTCAATAATTATAAAAGAGTACAAAATACAAGATTCATAATCTTAGAGACTCAGAGACTCTCTTAGGGTTACAAACATGACATATATATAACCCTATAGTACAATATGTAATTATTTAAATTACCCATGTACCAAACATCGAGGTGTTGCCCACTCGAGGTGTTGCCTACGCACCTCCAACCCACATAATGAAACTCCTCTGATATCGAGGTGTTGCCCACGCACCTCCAACCCACATAATGAAACTCCTCTGATTGGACAAATCCTTTCGCTCCACTCCGCTCGTGGGCTCCGCTCCACTCCAGCATCTGTCTCATTTATGGTATATGAGTCATACCTAACACTTTTCAATCTCCACATTGGCAAATATCCAGACCCTTAAGAGAAATACATATGTCTACATTGGCGAATATCCAACCCCTTATAAGAAATACATATACCTAACAAATCTTCACCTTGGCGAATATCCAGTCATTTAGGAGAAATGCATATACCCAACAAATCTCCACTTTGACGAATATCCAGCCCCTTAGGATAAATGCATATACCCAACAAATCTCCACCTTGGCGAATATCCAACCTCTTAGGAGAAATATATCATGAATTTTTTTTATGCACCAATGTGAGTTGAGTCACAAATCTTTTTAAATAATCCCTTAATTAAGTTTCCCTTAATTATTTATTTCCTTTGATTAAGTTTCCCAGAAGAGCAACAGAATCTTTTTGAAAAAGGATTGAAATATTCTGTTGACCTCACTTTTGGTTGAGGTCTAGAAAACTTCTTTAGTAAGCCTAGGTCTAGCCATAGGACTTTCCTATTGACTAGTCTTAGAAAATTAGAAGAGGTACCCCACCATTAGAAATTCAAAACTCTTCTTTTTACTCAACTTGAAATTCCACATATTGACCTTAACTTCTAGCATTTAGTAGGAAAGATCATTATAAGAGAATTCAAGAAAAGTCCCTATAGGATTACTTGGCTGTAGGGTCGACCCTGGGTGTTGACTTGGAACTAGGGTACACCATATCTTCACAATACATTAATCCATGGTTCATTTAGAATGGATATCGATCCAATTCTATGTGAAATGCCTAACTGGTCTCTTGCCC
>NW_018164834.1:659976-663744 GCF_001263595.1 Phalaenopsis equestris | reverse complement strand
GGGCAACGGGATTTTAATTCCAATGACCGACAGCTTCTTACGGGCAAACCCCACACCAAAAATAGTGCCGACATATTCCCTTAATTAAGTTTCCTTAATTAATTTTCCCTTAATTAAGTATTTCCCTTATTTAGGTTTCCCAGAAAAGCAATAGAATCTTTTCGAAAAAGAATTGAAATATTCCCTTAATTAAGTTTTCCTTAATTAAACTTTCCCAGAAGTCTTTTTCCTTAAACTTCCAAGAAAAACTCCCCTTTCCTTCCCGAAAAGCTTCGCCTCCGCTTTCCAGAAATGCTCATTTTTTCCTTCCAGAAAAGCTTCACTTTCCTTCTCAGAAAGAAATATTTCCTTTCCTGAGTGCAGCAGCAGATTCTCTTTCCTTGACTTTCATGAGCTTTAGAATATCTCCGAAATATCTATGCACTAAATTTCATTTTCCGTCTGAATTTCCTTTTCTGCGTTTGCCCTACCAATTCTGCTCCTCAGCAGCTCGAACACCTCTGTCTTTCGCACCAAACCGCAGCCTTGCCGATTGCAGCTTCTTGCTCGCCAACGATCGCGACTTCACGTGTCGCGATATGTCTCCGCGTGAACTACTGTACCGCAATCCTCCGCTCGAACTGCTCAAATAGAAGTGTCGTGAATTCTCTTGTCTGTCGCCTGCGGAAGACGAGCCGAACGTGAAACCCTCTGGCCTGTCGCGAACCTTCACTTGGTCATGTGCCGCCTAATCGCGACGCCTGTTCCCCGGAAGAAGCCAGCGCCGCTGCGAATCCTGCTCTTTCTGCGCTCGAACCCTAGCCGAACACAAATCGCAGAACCTTTCCTTGTACTTTTTTCGCAGCCGAAATTTTTCTTCCCTGCCCTAGAACCTTGCTCTGATACCATTTGTTGAGAAATCAGGGCAAAGAAAAATTGGAATCGACACAAATCCAAAAGAACACACAGAGATTTACGAGTTTTGACAAAGATGTCTACATCCTTAGGAGCAGAGCAACGACTTTCTTTTCAATAATCCGAAAAGATAATAGAATACAAAATTCAAAATCTCAGAGACTCAGAGACTTTCTTAGAGTTACAAACATGATATATATATATAACTCCATAGTACAATATGTAATTACTTAAATCACCTCTATATCAAACCGCGGGGTGTTGCCCACACACTCCCAACCCACATAATGAAACTCTCACGATTGGACAGATCCTTCCACTCCAGTCCGCTCATGGGTCCGCTCTGCTCCATCATGTGTCCCATTTATGGTATATGAGCCATACCTAACAGTTCCCATGAGACGAGACTACAAGTTCTTCCCCTAAATAGAGGTCGAACATTCCTTCATTTGCTTGAGAGCTTTTTTCCATCCATTCAGACAAACTATTCTCTATTTTCACTCATTTGCTTTGTGAAGAAACCTTTTAAGATTTCAATATTAAAATGTCAATATTTACATTAATATAGTCAGCCATCTCAAGCAAATTGAAATTGTTCAAATCTTTACTAGCCGAATGTAAGAGTAAGAAAAAAAAAGTAACCAAGCATAAATGGATTTAATTGCAACGGTCATCATATTTATAAGAATCAAAAGGGCCTGATACTTAAGGGAGTAATCAAGTCATAAATAACATTTAAATTATGTAATGAACTAACTTATTTATTCTATTATTTCTAATAAATTTTTCTTTTTTTTTAATCAATGCATAATGACTTGCATTTAACGTCCTAACACTGTCGTTGCCGGTCCCAAGCCCGGATGTGAAAAGTGAAGGGTTGTGTTAGGTAGTCGAGAACCAACATAAAATTTGTCAAAAAAAAAATCATGACATAAATCCTTTTGATCATTATGTAAGTGCTAGGGCGTCCCCTGGAAGAGACGCAATGTATAGCCTGAATACAGTGAAAAGTGTGAAAGGGCGGCTACACCGACGCCCGGTGTAGTGTTAAATAAGTAAGGGTTCCCACATTAAGAGCGAATGCGGGTAAAGAAGTTAGTCCATTAAACTAATGAAACTAATGTTAGGATATGATCTTGGAATATATGTACTCTCAATGGTAAATTAATGGAATTAGTTGATATTATAATTTATAGGAAAATTAATACCTTATGTGTTCAAGAAACTAAGTAAGTTGGAGAAAAGGCTAAGGAGATTGATAATTTAGGTTTTAAACTTTGGTATTCTGGTAAGAGACGCACTAGAAATGGTGTAGGTGCAATTATAGATAAGAGTTTGAAAGATATTGTTGTAAAAATTAATAGAGTTGGAGATAGAATTATAGCCCTTAAGATTTTCATTGATACAAAGATTTTTAATATTATAAGTGTTTATGCTCTTTAAGTAGGTTTAGATACAAGGTCTAAAGATAAATTTTGGAATGACTTAGAAGACTTAATACAAATGATATCTCTTGAAGAAAGAATTTTTATTGGAGGAGATTTAAATGAAATCTATTCGGTAGAAGATTTCAGAATTATTCATGGTGGCTACAGTTTTGGAGTAACTAATGAAGAAGGTAGAGCTATTTTAGATTTTTTTTTAGCGTATGATTTTGTTATTACTAATACTTTATTCAAGAAAAGAGATGAGCATCTTATTACTTATAAGAGTGGATCTGATAAAACATAAGTTGATTATTTTCTTATGAGAAGAAGAGATCGTCGCGATTGTAAAGATTGTAAGGTCATTCTAAGTAAAAATTTATGTACCCAACCTCGTTTATTAGTTCTAGAATTTAAGATTAAGAGTTGTAAAATAAAGAATACTATGACTCATCATCGTATAATTAGATAGGGAAACTTAAAAGACAAACATAATTATTTTTATGAGTAAAATTTAAGATTTCAAAATTTGGGATATTCATGAAGAAGTAAATGTTATGTGGGATAAAGTAACAAACACTATTAAACAAGTAGCAAAAGATGTGCTTGGAGAATCTAAAGAAAAAGTTTTTGTAAATAAAAATAGTTAGTGGTGGAATAATAATGTGCAAGAAAAGAAAAAATATAAGAAGTTATGTTATAAAAATTAGTTTATATGTAAAAACTTAGAGAACTGAGAAAAATATCAAAGGACCCGCAGAGAGTCTAAAAGAATAATCTGTGACGCTAAAAATTCTGCTTTTAACGATCTTTATAATAAATTAGATACTAAGGAGGGTGAAAATTATATGTATAAACTAGTCAAACAAAGAGAAAAGAAAAGTAAAGATTTAACTTAAGTAAAGTGTATTAAAGATGAACATCAAAAAATACTTTTCTTAAAAAAAGATATTCAACATAGGGGGAGAGTTACTTTGATAAACTTTTTAATGAAGTTTCTGAAAATAAGATCGACCTTAGTGATCTTAATATCGTGAATAATAATAAAACGTTTCATTTTCACCGTCGCATAAGTAAAAAAAAAGTTAAGGAGGCTTTAGAGAAAACCATGGGTGCAAAGTTTGTAGGACCTGATGATATCCCAATTGAAGTGTAGAAATATTTGGGAGATTTAAGAGTTCCTTGGCTTACTAAACCCTTTAATATTATTTTAAAAACTAAAAAAAATGTCTGAGGAGTGGAGAAAGAGTATTTTGGTCCATATTTTTAAGAATAAAGGGGATGCACAAGAGCGTGCAAATTATAGAGGAATTAAGTTGATGTGTCATACTTTAAAATAATTGAACATAGGTTATGACGCATCAGAAAGATTTCTCGTAATCAGTTTGGATTTATGCCAGACAGGTCTACTATGGAAGGTATAAATTTATTGAGAGGTTTTGTGGGGAAG
>NW_018164834.1:653196-659950 GCF_001263595.1 Phalaenopsis equestris | reverse complement strand
CATTTGATTTTTATTGATTTAGAAAAAGCTTACGATAAGGTTCCAAGAGATATCCTTTGGAGAGTTCTTGAGAAGAAAGGTTTTGATATAACTTATATTTAAGTCATTAAATATATGTATACTAGAGTTGTTACTTGTGTTCAAACTGAAGGAGGATTGACCAAATATTTTCCTATTTCTGTTGGATTACATCAAGGATCGACTTTAAGCTCATATCTTTTTTGCTTTAGTTATGGATGGTTTTACTGGACATCTACAGGAGGATGTACCTCGGTGTATGTTTTTTGATGATGATATCCTTCTTGTGGATAAAATGAGAGAAAAAGCCCAGGAAAAACTTGAATTATGGAGGTTTACATTGGAGTATAAAGGCCTTCATTTAAGTAGAACTAAAACTGAATACATGGAATGTAATTTTAGTAGTAATAGCTCTAGTGACAGAAGTGTGACTTTGGGTGATCAAATTATTAAAAGGTGTGAACGATTTAGATATCTTGGGCCCGTTGTTCAAAGCGATGGTGATATAGATGAGGATGTTAATAGTAGAATTCAAGTTGGTTGGTTGAAGTGGAGGAATGCTTCGGGCCTTTGTGTGATAGAAAAGCACCGCTTAGACTGAAAGGAAAATTTTATAAGACGGTGGTGAGACTGCAATGCTATATGACGCTGAATGTTGGCCTTTAAAAGAGAAGCATAATAATAAGTTAAGTGTTGCCGAGATGAGAATGATTAGGTGGATGAGTGGCTTTACACTTTGAGACAAAATGTGAAATGATTATATCCATGATAGGGTTGGTGTAGCTCCTGTGACCGAAAAAATTTGAGAAAGTCATCTTAGATGGTTTGGTCACATTAAACGTCGACCATCAGATTATCCGATTAGCAGAGTAGATGTTTTAGATTCGACTTGTGTTAAGAAAGGCAGAGGTAGAACTAGGAAGATTTGGGCTTATTGTATTAAAAATGATCTTAATTTACTAGAACTAAATGAAAATATGACACTAAATAGGACGCAATGGCGAAAAAGGATTCATGTAGCCGACCTTACATAGTGGGATTAACGCTTTGTTGTTGTATTCAAAATTAACTTTTATGCTTTTCTGGGGATAAATGATAACTAATTATTTCTTAGTCCATATTTTTGGAGAGAAAAATTATACAATGTTTAAAATTCGTACCACCGAACTCCAAGAGATAATTCCAAAGAACTCTTGCAGATGAACTTCTCTTGATCACCAAGACTACCAAGAACCTGCAATGCTTTAAAGATCTGAACAACCTTTCAGTTCTTGAAGTTGAAGGACTGGATTGTCCAAGAACACCTTCAGCTTTAAGGAATTGTCAAAGACACATACTGCTAAGGAGAGGAAATACCAAAGATCACTTCCTGTAGGTCGAGTATCTCTCTAGCTTGCATTCTGGTCTGTTCTTGGAGATAGTTGAACACCATGGATTACCTAAGAACCTGCTTGTAGTCAGCAGGTTGACGAAAGAGCACTTGTTGCCTCCTGTAGCCGAAGAACACTTGTTGTCCCAAGAGAAGAATGTTTATATTTGTCGTAATCTTTCTGAGTCATCCGAAAGCCTGAAGTGTTGCACTCCTCGCTACCCCCTTGCTGCCAAAATACCAGGACAACTTTCCGTTCTTTTACAGCCTGAGATACTTATATTTGAACAGCCCAAAGATGCCAATTGTTGCTAGATAGCCAAAGGAATGGGAAAACCTGGGTTGCCGTGTATTAGCTTTTGTAGCCAAGAAATGGAAAAATGCAGCAAGCAAGACGAGAAAAAACAGGAAAGAAAAATTGCAGGAATAAAGATTCAACGCAAGAACACATGAGAACAATCATTTACGTGGTTCGGTCCATAGACGTACATCCACGGAGGGAATCAACTATCAATCCACTAAAGCAAAGAAGAATTACAAGGCTTCCTTTTACATTGAGGAATGACCAATCCTTTTGATCTCTCACCCTCGAAACTACCTCGATACAAGATTAAACACTCCTCCCTCAATTCTTGAAGCCTCTCCATTTCTTCTTTTTCTTGGACAAATTTTCTTCCTCCTCTTGGTCTTTCCCCTTGGTCTGCTTTCTATCTTTCTCCATGTAGTGGCCACTCCCCTCTACAAGCCTATCTTCTTCCCTTGTAGTAGACTCTTCTCCTAATTTCCTACAAGCCTCCCTCATCTATTTAAAGATGAGCCCCCCCCTAAGTAGACCATAGAAGCTCACAAGAAAATCACAAGTATGTCATTGTCTTTAATTAATAAATTGAGAGTCATATATAATAATTCTTTTCCTTGACTCAATTACGACACTTCATAATAGAGATTCCCTCCACCTTGCTCCAAGGGGCCCTTAGCCCTTGGTTGAGTCTGCTAAGTTCAGACAGTTCCTGAACATAACAATCACAGTTCTTCCGATTAGAGAATATTGTCCCTCTTTCCTTACTCTTTTCACGACAATACAAGAACCTTTAGTTACTCTGATATGACCATTTTCTACCTTAAAAGAGTATTCGCTTGTCTCCAACATACCTAAAGAAATCAAATTTCTTTTGAGCTCCGGAACGTACCTGACATGTTGCAATATTCTTTCGGCTCCATCGAACATCTTTTTTCTGATTGTTTCACTGCCGACCACCCTGCAAACCCTGTTATCTCCAAGTAGTACGGACACATGTGGAAAGAGCACCCAGACTCAAGGATCCACTCTTTGCTGGATTTTGATTCGGTGATCACCAGGGCTCCAGCTGAATCATAGCCGTCCGAGGCTATACTCGCTTCTTCAGGATCTTTAGGATTTTCTTGATATTTATTCTTCCTGTCAGGACAATTCCTCTTGAAGTGACCATTCTTGTGACAATGATAACACTTGAAAGATCCTTTTGATGACTGATTTCTGCCCTCCTTTCTTGATCTCGATCTGCTCTAACAGTTTCTTGAATCTTTCTTGTCCGATCTTTCTCTAACAGGAAGATTGTCTCCGTTGATTTCTTTGTACATCTCATGCTTTCTTTGGAGTTCATTGGCTCTAATCAGTGTTTGAACCTCTTCCAGAGAAATTGTTACACCCTTCCATAGAGCATCACATCTTTGAAATACTCGTAGCTCTTAGGAATGGATTTCAGCAACAGTAGTTCTTGTCCTCGTCATCCATCTTGACGTCGATGTTTCCAAGATCGTCCATGACCTTGTTGAACTCGTCGATCTGCTATGAGACGGGCTTTTCTTCATGCATCTTGAACGAGTACAAGCGTTGCTTTAGGAAGAGTCTATTCGCCAAAGATTTCGTCATATAGAGTAATTCGAGTTTGGCCCAAATCGCTTGAGTCGTTGTCTCCCTCGAAACTTCTCTCAGAACTTTATCGTCAAGGCTCAAGATTATCAAATTGTGAGCTCTGTTCAAAATCTCGTTCTTTTCTTTCTCGGTCATGTCGGCCGGCAATGCCGTCGGGCCTTGCAAGGCTTCTACAACGCCTTGCTGCACCAACAAAGCTTTCATCTTCACTCTCCATAGGCCGAAGTCGTTTTTCCCGGTGAATTTCTCGATGTTGAATTTGGTGGTTACCAGTATCGTGGCTGGAATTCCCACAGACGGCGCCAATTGTTGAAAATTTACACCACCAAACTCTAAGAGATAATTCTAAAGAACTCCTGCAGCTGAACTTTGCTTGATCACCAAGACAACCAAGAACCTGCAATGCTTTAAAGATCTGAACAACCTTTTAGTTCTTGAAGTCGAAGGACTGGATTGTCCAAGAACACCTTCAGCTTTAAGGAATTGTCGAAGACACCTACTGCTAAGTAGAAGGAATACCGAAGATCACTTCCTGTAGGTCGAGTATCTCTCTAGCTTGCCTTCAAGACTGTTCTTGGAGATAATTGAACACCATAGATTACTTAAGAACATGCTTGTAGATAGCAAGTCGACGAAAGAGCACCTGCTGCCTCCTGTAGCCGAAGAACACCTGTTGTCCCAAGAGAGGAAAGTTGATATTTGCCGCAATCTTTCTGAGTCATCCGAAAGCCTGAAGTGTTGCAATCCTCGCTACCCCCTTGCTGCCAAAATACCAGGATAGCTTCCCATTCTTTTACATCCTGAGATACTTCTATTTGGACAGCCGAAAGACACCAGTTGTTGCTAGACATCCAAAGGAATGAAAAAGCCTGGGCTGCCGTGTAACACCTTCTGTAGCCAAGAAGTGGAAAAATGCAGCAAGCAAGACGAGAAAAAACAGGAAAGAAAAATTGCAAGAATAAAGATTCAACGCAAGAGCACAAGAGAACAATCAATTACGTGGTTCGGTCCATAGACCTACATCCATGGAGGGAATCAACTATCAATCCACTAAAGCAAATAAGAATTGCAAGGTTTCCTTTTACATTGAGGAATGACCAATCCTCTTGATCTCTTACCCTCGAAACTACCTCAATACAAGATCAAACACTCCTCCCTCAATTCTTGAAGCATCTCCCTTTCTTCTTCTTCTTGGACAAATTTCCTTAATCTTCTTGGTCTTTCCTCTTAGTCTGATTTCTATCTTCCTCCTTGTAGTGTCCTCTCCCCTTTACAAACATATCTTCTTCCCTTGTAGTAGACTCTTCTCCTAATTTCCTACAAGCCTCCCTCATATATTTATAGATGACGCCCTAAGTAGACCATTGAAGCTCACAAGGAAATCACAAGTATGTCATTACCTTTAATTAATTAATTGAGAGTCATATATATAACATACAATGATGCATATGAGTGAGAGCTCGACTCTATAGTCTTTACTATTCATTAAAAAATCAAATCGCAAGAAGCTCGCCAGTTTAGAAAAATTGTATAATTAAATATTATGATTGGCCATCAAAGCATATGTCGTGTGAAATCAACCAATTCGACTTTTGACGCCGACTTTTTAGACTAGTTCATTCCTTCCCACAGCCATACTGAAATATCGTCCTTCAGAATCTCATTTTCCATTAATTAATGCCCCATCCCACCACACCCACCATAGTCCAAACTTATCAAAGCAGCTAGGACAAACAGTCAACGGCGATCCACCCTTGTCAATTTCGCTTCAGTTATCCGGTCAACCTCAACCCTCCTTCCCCGCTTGATGCGGCTAAGAATAAGATCAGACCGTTGAATTTATTTTACCATTTTGTATTCTAATTTATTATTAATTACTCGCCCGCAGGCTTTTGAACTAGCCAGCTGCAATCCTTTTTGTTATCTTCCTTTTGTCCGCGGCATCGGCGTTCTTCGAATCCGATTCTCCCTTTTTAAATATATCGTCTTTCTCACTTTGGTGAAAGAAAGGTGATATTTTGATTCTTCTCTGTGTTTGTCTGCGTTGGATTCGGGAAGAAAATGGCGGCAGCGAACAGAGGGCGAGCAGAACACTGTTCCAGTCCGGAGAGGACGAAAGTATGGACGGAGACGACGAGGAAGAAGAAGGTTTCTGTTGTTTACTATCTCTCAAGGAATGGGCAGCTTGAACAGCCTCATTTCATGGAGGTCACTCTCTCTTCAAGAGATGGACTTTACTTGAGAGGTATCTATTCGTGTATAAAAATCTTCATCTCCTCGCTGCAAAAGCTTCTTTTTCCCTTTAAAAATTTATTTTTTGTTGCTTTGGAATCACAGATGTCATCAACCGTCTTAATTTTCTCCGAGGAAATGGAATGGGGAGTTTGTATTCTTGGTCATCGAAGAGGTTAGTAATTGCTTTTATCCGTTTTTCTTAAGAGTTATGTTTTTTTGGATCCAAGTTCTGATTTTCTTCATGTTTTTTTATTTTATCAGGAGCTATAAGAATGGATTCGTGTGGCACGATCTGTCAGAAGACGATTTTATATATCCAGCACATGGGCAGGAGTATGTTCTCAAAGGCTCTGAGCTTCTTCGATCTTCTTCTTCCCCTGCATCACACGAAACTACAGACTCTGAGAGGGCGGATTTCCCTCCGGAGAGAAGGAAGAAGATGCCGTCGAGGTCTACTTCTATTGATTTTGCAGAATATAAAGTCTACAAGGACAAATTGATGTCAGCGGATGCTTCCGTGAAGGCGTTAGACGCGGCTACGCAGACGGACGACGAGTGGAGGCGGCGGCGGCGGAGGGTTTTTGGGGAGGGTGAGGACGTCGGAGAAAACGGAGGAGAAGTTATGGTGGAAGAGGGTAATCCGACGACGGAGCTCTGCTGCGACGAGATATCTCCACCGCCATCTTCTTCGAGCACGGAGACCTTGGAATCCCTTATTAAGTCCGACGGACGCATCACTGTTACATCCGCCGTCGGAGTTGGCGATGAGAATCTCCGGTCGGCGGCGGGATGCACATCTGGGAGGTTTCGAGCTTCCGCGTCGGCTGTGCTGATGAATCTTATTTCTTGCGGCTCGATCTCAGTGAAGGATCACGGCGGCGTTACCGGCGGCGGGTACTTTCCACCTCCGCGGGGCAGGCCGGCGGAGCATTCGGAGGTAGGTGAAAAAATAGATGGTATTATAGTTATTACTATAAATAATATTATTATATATTCTCAATTCGCTTATTCGATGAAATGTTTGTTCTAATATCTGAATTAGGGCTCAAAATTATAATTAAAAGGTCAAATCATGTTTTTGGAGCCTCCAAGTTAAAAATTTCTATCCGTTTATTTTAATCCAATTCATTTAGGATTCTATTTTAATAAGATTAAAATAAATTGAATAATTGAAATGAGAGGCTTCTATTGTCTTATTATTATTATTATTATTATTA
>NW_018164834.1:645457-653096 GCF_001263595.1 Phalaenopsis equestris | reverse complement strand
GCAAATGAGAAAAAAAATCTTGATTTTGTAATAGAGTTTGTGTTACATACTTACCGGGGCGGATCAGGTAAGGACAGGGCACAATTATCTCCCCCAAATTCAATTTTTTCCCAACATGAAATGTTAGTTTGGTCTTTTGTCCCTTCAAAAGAGTAACTTAACATTACATTTTTGTTGGACTCCAGTCTTTTCTATTTACATAGACAATATAAGGAATTCAACTGTTCCATTCTCTCTGGGCCGTAAGGGCCCAGAGCTCCTGACGGCCTAGGGTTGCGGAAAAGTTTATTTTGTCGCATGCTCTAATTTTTCAACACCGGCGCCGAATTAAGCGTCACGTGATAGATTTGTTGATTTTAATTTTTGTGTTTATTTAAATTAATTTCATATTTTTTTATTATGCCTACTTTATAAGAAAATATTAGGTCTCGAAAATCAGAAGTGAATCACAACATGACATTGGACTTATTGCGTTGTAAGATTTATGTCGTCATGCGTTATGTCCGAACAACGGACATAGCATTTTTCAAATTTGGATAATATTATTTTAGATTATCATCCAAATTCTTAATTTGAATTCTAACTATATTTAGTCGCTCGAGAATTTGAGAAAAAAATGCATCAAGTTGAATTATTTTAGAACATAAGATCTCTTGTTGTACATGAGCTCGTGCATCCCAACGAGATCATGCACTTTAAATGAAGGTGTGGATGAATGAAGTCGATGTTTTGTTAGAGTTCGGTTCTTGATTCTCCTCTTCGATTGCACCAGGGAAGCAGAGAATGGTTCCCCCCTCTTTCCTTGCCTCCTCAATATAAGGGAGAATAAAATAATCGTATAGTACTGCACATGTCCATGATGTCTTGATTAAAATATCAAAATATGAAAATCATGGGATGATCTTGCTCGGGTAGCTAATTCGTCCCAAGTTAGATTGTCTACTTCTGAAGGCGGGCTCAACTTGACCACTTTCGTTGGTAGGCTAAGCTCAACAAGTTCGATATGTAGGCTCCGTTTGGCTACTTCGGAAGGTTGACTCAGCTCTAACACTTGAGTTGGTGGGCTAAGCTCGTCCACTTGGATATGTAGGCTCAATTTGAGCACTTGAGGAGGTGGGCTCAACATTAGAATGAACTTATTTTGGATATACTTTTCCAAACTTATATGACGTGCTGATCATTATGACATATCCATTAAAAAAAGCCTTATATAAGTTACATAAATATTCATATTTTTTATAAAATAAAGTTACGTTGATACCCAATAGTTAAAAGGTTTTTATGATATAGTTATCTCAATAAAGTGATTTTATTTATTTATTTTATTTTTGAGAAAGGCAAGTCCATTAGAGAAATATATACAATTCAACACAGCAATCTCATGTTGAGTTTGGAGCCTGATCTGTCTTCCCACTCCCGCCTCTTCAGTCGCGAACCGATGGGCTCTCTCTCTCGTGATAAAAGGCATCGCAGCGGCTCTCATTCAGTTTACGACACGACCTTTTCGGTGTTTTTCTTCGGGCTTGCTCGTGATAGAGGAAGAGAAGTACAAGCAGCAGCTCCTTGCGGCAGAAGGAAGAAGATGATTGTTCTCCCTTAACTTCTCCTTGGCGGCTTGTAGTAGAAGAGAAATTTGGTTTATTGCTCTTGTAAGTTTACCTTCTTCAGTGTATCTCAATGTAGAGAGAGAAGAAGAGAGATCAAAGAAGTGAGAGATCTCTCTTGTAAGTCGAAATGATCAACTAGTGTATATTCCTCAAGTAGTAAAATCCTCTGCAGCTCCGTGGACGTAGACAATTTGCCGAACCACGTAAATCTGTGTGTTCCGCTGTTATTTTTTTCTGGTGTGAATTTTCTCATTCTATTTTCACTTCGTCAAAGAGCTTCTTCTATTTTAAATTTCATATATACCACAACAACTGGTATCAAAGGTCGTGATTTCAAATCTGAGGAAAGGCGAAGGTTGCAGATGAAGTGAAGGTTTTAGTGATCGAGAAATTTGATGGCACAGATTTTGGTTATTAGAGGATGCAGATAGAGGACTACCTCTATGAGAAGAAACTTCATCTTCCGTTATTGGGGAAAAACCTGCAAGGATGAATGAGGCTGAATGAAATTTGTTGCATCGACAAGTTTTGGGAGTTATTCGATTGACCCTATCGAGATCCGTTGCACACACCGTCGTCAAGGAAAGAATGACTGTAGATTTCATCTCAGCCTTATCAGGTATGTATGAAAAGCCCTTGACGAATAACAAGGTGTACTTGATGAAGAAGTTATTCAATTTGAAGATGACGGAAGATGTTTCTGTTGCTCAACACCTGAATGATTTCAATACTATCACAAATTAATTGTCTTCTTTTGAAATTGATTTTGATGAGGAGATACGTGCGCTGATATTGTTGACATCGTTGCCATATAGTTACGAAGCCATGAGAATGGCAGTTAGTAGTTATACAAGTAAATATGAACTGAAATATGATGATATTCATGATTTGATTTTGGCTGAAGAGATACGTAGGAAAGATTCTGACGAGATCTCAGGTTTGAGTTCGACACAGAAGGTTGATTTCAGAGGGAGATCACATGACAAAAACTCCAATAGCGGGAGATCAAAGCAGAAGTAAGTCAATGCCTGGTAAACAAGCAACCTGCCAGAATTGTGGCAAAACTGACCACATAAAGAGAAACTGCAGGAATCCCAAGAAGATGGAGAATCATAACACAAATGTGATATTTAAAGAAGTACAAGATGTAATAATGTTAGCAGTTCATAGTTTTGTTGATGACTGAATATTGGATTCATGAGCTTCTTTCCATACAACATTTTATCAGGAATTGATGCAAAATTATGTTGCAAGTGATTTTGGGAAAGTATATATGGCAGATGGAGAAGCATTGAATGTGATAGAGAGTGGGTCCGGAGAACCGATTTTTATTGTTCCACAGATAGATGGTGGAGAGTCACAGAACTATAAAGAAATCTTGTAAGATGAAAATTCAAGCAAGTGGGAGCTGACAGAACTTCCACCATAAAAGAAGGTATTACACAACAAGTGAGTGTACCAGGTGAAGGCTGAATATGATGACAGTAAGATGTACAAGATTAGACTTATTAAAAAAGACTTTCAGTAGAGGCAGAATATTGCTAATGTCGTGGGAGTTGTAAGCAAAGAGAAGAGTAAACCAGGAAATAGCTTGGAGGTGCAGGGCTATGTGGACCCTGTTGATATGTTGAGTAAAGGTGTTACTCTTAGGGTGCTACTCTTGAGAAACTGAAGTTGTGCGCAGCTTCACTTGGTCTTCTGGTGTGAAGACAAGGGGCTTTGAATTGAAGAGGTGGAGGATTCATGTTTGAAGAAAAAGAGGACGTCGTCAATGAAGGATATCAGTTTGAGGAAGGAGATGTTGTTGCATGTGTACCGGTCTCTAAGTGGGAGATTTGTTGTGTTTGGAGCCCGGTCCGTCTTCCCGCTCCCGCCTATTCAGTCGCGAACCGATGGGCTCTTTCTCTCGCGATAAAAGGCATCGCAACAGCTCTCCTTCAGTTTACGACACGACCTTTTTGGTGTTCTTCTTCGAGCTTCCTCGGGATAGAGGATGAGAAGTGCAAGCAGCAGTTCCTTGCGGTAGAAAGAAGAAGAAAATAGAAGAAGAAAAAAAAAGAAGAAGATTGTTCTCCCTTGACCTCTTGGTTGTTTGTGTCAGAAGCGAAATTGGGTTTATTGCTCTTGTAAGTTTGGTTTTTTATGACAGAAGCGAAATTGGGTTTATTGCTCTTGTAAGTTTATCTTTTTCGATGTATCTCGGTGTAGAGAGAGAAGAAGAGAGACCAAGAAAGTGAGAGATCCCTCTTGTAAGTTGAGATGATCGACTAGTGTATATTCTTCAAGTAGTAAAATCCTCTGCAACTCTGTGGACGTAAACAATTTGCCGAACCAAGTAAATCTGTGTGTTCCGCTGTTGTTCTTTTCTGGTGTTAATTTTCTCGTTCTATTTTTTACTTCGTCAAACTATTTTTTACTTTGTCAAAGATTGTTCTTCTATTTCAAATTTCATATATATCACAACATCTCAAACTAGAAAATTATACTCTCAATCACTATGTCACCAATAAGTGCACAGAAAGTTATTTTGTTAGTTATTACGTAAATATATGATCATTTGTATGTAATGCATGTCGTGATATTTTAAATGAAATTAAATTTATTGCAGCCTAATACAGATAATTGTTGGATGCTAGTTGTCGCACGACTCTTGCCATTGTCATTATTATGGGGAGGAATGCTTTGGAATTTAAATATTATTATTTTAAATGAATTTCAAATAAAAAGAAGATATACGGCCAAGATAAAATAATTGAAGCATAATAAAACCTCAAAGATATCATTAACAATAAAACATCAAATGATCTAAAAAACTTATAAGTTTATAGTCAAATTTCAGTTCTCGATGAGAAGAATCTGACGAGCCTAAAGTTATTTAATTTTGATATCACTGACACATTCATATACTTAGAAAAGTATATGTTTTTGAGATAGGGAAAAAAAAGGTGAAACTAAGGATGGAATTCAAGAGTAGTTTGAGAGATTCTTTAGCTTCACCCATATGAAATAATGCCCTGCCTATTGATGTTGTCAGAGGACCGCTATCACCCAATTATTGCTTCCAGCGTACCATCAAATAATTATTGCCTCAACACAGTTGTACATTAATCGTCATTAATAGTTGCTCAAATACTAACGTTAGATCAACACTATTGTCAAGCCTCTCCCGCCATCAGATTGTCTTGGACCTCTAAAGTAAATGGGTTGTCGTCAGACCACCATTACCTGGTCACCACCAACAGTAGGCCTTCATTGAAACACCACTACCTGGTCGCCAATACCTGATTGCCACACCACCAAACTATTTATCACCCATATGTTGCCAACCACTACTCCACCACTACCTGACCCATAACCCTAACCACAAAATTATTACCCGTTATTAAATGAACTCAGATGCACTTCTCTCAACAAAATAATTATACTAGTAATTAAATAAATGTATGATACTTTGTATCTAATGTATATATAGACTTGTACACATAAAAATTATAAATAATGTAGTATAACATGCAAGGAAAATCTAATCGCACACACACACACCCACCACTTTAACTTTGCATGAAATACAATATCATTTTCCAAAAATTAAAATAGTAGTTTTTTTTTTTTTTGTGGCATAAATGTAAAAAAGCAAAGTTCATAAGTTTTTGATATGTAAATACATAGGAATTGGTGGTATGTATGTAAATGCCAGTTTTCAAAACCATTAAACCAATGTTTTGACAGAAAAGAATACGAGTTAAAATTTTGTCGTGAATTTTAATATTTAAGAAAGGGTCTATAAAATATAAAGTTATGGGCGTTAGTTTTATAAATAACAACAATTGAGGGTTATGAACATTATGGCCCAATGTTACCTTCTAAGAAACAAAAGGCCCATTTATAGAGTTTAATTATCGTTGAACAATCGGCCCATTTTAATTTCCTACTATCTATCTCATGCTTTTTCTCCGGTAAAAAGAGCATCCTCCCCATCAAACCAAAAAGCTTCATGTAAATAACATAAACACCGTCCTTAATTTT
The DNA here is from genome assembly GCF_001263595.1 of Phalaenopsis equestris. Lineage (NCBI taxonomy): Eukaryota > Viridiplantae > Streptophyta > Magnoliopsida > Asparagales > Orchidaceae > Phalaenopsis > Phalaenopsis equestris. The sequence continues at coordinate 647,463 of NW_018164834.1, read as the reverse complement.
GTAAAAAAAAAAAATTTAGCATAAAAACCTAAAAAATAAATATAATAATTGAACTTTAGGTGTTAGATATGTAAATACATACAAATTTGAGGGTGCGTATGTAAAATAATCATTTTTTTTTTGACTTGATTGGTACACGCTATGGATTCATTGAATTTAATAGGGATCAAAATAGGGCACCTTTGAAATTATAAAATAAATCAAGCGGAAGATTTATTTACAGAAATACCATTTTTTTGGTAGATATATTAATCTTGTAATATTATAAGAAAATAATAAATAAAAACAAGCACCTCTTTCCGTCAATGGCATCATAGACCTAAGTAACAACTTTCGAATGCACAATTATTTTATGCTGACGTGTCTCTTGATGATTGGTAAGATTACACAACCACACCGCAACCATACATTTAGATAATCCAATTTGTAGAGCAAACTTTGATTTAGAATTTTATGCTATTTGTTAAATAAAATATTTTAATTATTGAATTTTATTTTGATATAAATCAATAAATATATATTTATACTTCATTCATTCATGAATAAAAATAACAAATATAATACTTGCCATCATCGAATCTTGAATCAAAATCTTTCAAGAATATTTTTTTCCCATGTATAGAAGAGCGATTATTAAGTGCGGAGAGCGCACACAGAACTGCGTGCGCTCTGCGATCACAGTCGCGCATCGCAGCTGTATGACAATTGGATCCACTGTGATCGGAGAGCACACACAGCTTTACGTGCACTCTCGACACGCAATAATTAGACTGTATAGAAAGATATTTACATATATACCAGCTAATTCCTATCTATTTACTTATCTAACATCTAGAATTTGCCTTTTGTTACATTTATCTCACTTAAATCTTTCATATCACATAAAAAAACACCAATCATTTATAAGCACAAATAGAATCTTTCAAGAATATTTTTTTCCCATGTATAGCGGAGAGCGCACGCAGCTCTCACGCTGGTACAGTAGTGGGTAAACTGGAGGGGAAACGTGAGATGACTTTGAGTTTTGTTGATTTGTTACGCGATGATTCTCTTGAAAAAGATCGAAGTCGTGGTTTTTTTTTCACTCAAGGCTGGGTCTCTCTGCCAGGTGTTATACCCGTGGCTTCAGGGGGCAAAGTCGGTTTCCTTGGTCATTAAAGAAGCTCTGATTTTCGTCTTCCGGAAGTAAGATTGGGGAGGTATTTACATACATACCACCAAATTCCTATCTATTTACATATCTAACATATATAATTTGCCTTTTGTTACATTTCTGTCATCTAAATCTTTCACCTCACATAAAAAAACACCAATCATTTATAAGCACAAAATAAGCCCCTTAAGAAAGAGCTTTGTTTTTAAAAATTGATCAATATAATAATTCAAAAAATAATAATAATAAAAATAACTTTACAATAAGTCTATAAAATGTCATAAAATTATCTTTTTGTAATTTTAGGAGTTAAATTCTAGCAAATGAATTTCATATAATTATCAAGGGATTAATTAATTATGTCACACACAAGCCTATATTCTCTCATGTTCCCATCAACTATTTCAAAAAAATTCCAACTTGTGATGATTATCTCTTGCTTATATGGCAAAGCATTGAGGAGAAATTAGAAATCCCTTCATAGTTGTAATGCAACGTGTGGGGTGAACGTTTAGATCCAACAACTCCCTCACGCTCCATTATCATAAATCAAAAGCTGAAGTTGATGGCCTTTCAACAGCATGCGACACCAAAGAGAAAAGAAACATATAAAAATCATTTAAAATATGCTCATTATATTTTCATTGCATTTTTCAAAAAATTGATTTGTGCATCACTTAAAAGCAATAAGTTAATTTGAATAGATTTATATGTGCATGTGTGCGTGGATCTAATGGCAAAGCACAACTTCTTATCATAAAGGAAAATATAATAAATGTAAAACAAGCTCCGCAGCTGCAACGACAATGTCGGCCGATCGGAGCCAACGGTGGCAGGGGGGTGACCATAGCAG
>NW_018164834.1:618458-644639 GCF_001263595.1 Phalaenopsis equestris | reverse complement strand
CCGCCGATCGGAGCCAACGGTGGCAGGCAGTTGACAATAGTAGCAAGCGAGGGAGGAGAGGATAGCAACAGAGGGAAAACTTTATGACATAAATTGCAGAGAGATACCTTTCATGATATTCAATAAATCGAAGGAAAACTTTATGACAACTTGAATTTATTATGGGGTAAGGTGAAGGAAGGGCAGGTGAAGAGAATAAATAGATAAATAAAATACTTAGTGGTCTGCCCACAAAATGATGTTTTCAACATCACCATGGATTAAATTATATAAGTTTTTTTTTTTTTTTCAGATTTTATGAATTAAAATTTGTCAAATGTGAAGAATACTGGGTTGATTTTGGTGCTCGACAGTAAAGCTAATCGTTGAATAACGTTGAGAGATTCACTAGAAAAAAGGCTGCCAATTTAGAAATAAACTCTGATTATAATGGAGAGAATTACACTTCTATTTACAGGAGAATGTAAGTTTATGTATAAATTCAAAGAGAAAACAATAAAAAAATAAAAATAAATTAAGTATTATCAATGGTGAATAGTATAACTTCCCAAAAGATATTACATTTTTATTTGCATATGTATGATAATCACATTCCCTAAATATCTCAATAGCTTCTTCTCATGGCGTGTTAGATTTTCAAAGGAATTTGAGAAGGTTCTGCATTCTTCCCAACACAAATAGATAAATGAAAAGAACATACGAGTCATTCGTTCGATAAAATTGGAACGATACGGAGAAGATTAGCATGGCCTCTTAAGGATGACATGTATAAATGGAGAAATGATCTAATTTTCTTCAAAAAAAAAAAAAAACTAGGAGATGCTAAATATTTGACATGAAAATCCATAAAAAAAAAAGAATCCGAAGCTTGACTTAATTGAAATACTTTACTATGAATGTGAGATTAAACAATATGATATTTCTCATAATTAAGGAAGACGAGATTAAAAAGTTAACCATGCCTGGTTTATTATAATTGTCATAGAGGTAGTTGAGAGTGATGATGCGTGTCAATAACAACCAAAAGAACATAGTAGTTTGACGACGACAATTACCAGCATTACTTATCGGCCAAAGCTCTAGTAGAGTTATTTAATTTTTCAAGCTCACTCCAATTTCAAATCTCAGTGCCCTTTATAAATACAATAAGTGTATGCTTATAGTTTTTTTAGTATATTTTTTAATATTTTTACTAAAATCTAAAAACTCTATGGGATGCTATATTTAATTATTAAAGTTTAATATTATTTATTAGCCTCTTCAAATTGAATAAAAAAATTAATTAAGTATATTATCATTTGCAGATAATTTTTTGTATTCATCAATGCATGTGGGCCCCATAAGGACAAAGTGACGTGTCAACATCTCATTGGGTGGACTACTCAATGCTAATGAGAAGATAATGGTAGCATAAAAAAGAACAATATCATCATGATATTTAAATATGGGGGGACACGTTGCATACGAATGGCTGTGAATATCAGCAAAGTTATAGCTGCGTGTTTGTACTTTTTGAATAATTAAGGAATCGACTGGAAGAAGGCCAAGCTCAATCGGTGGAGAGGTGACACCGAAAGCAAGGCGCCCAGCCGTAAGCGGAAATGTATACGGAACTCTCCAGTCAAAAAGTAAATTTTAACGCACGATCACTACTTTGTTCATCACAATTATTTTACTACAATTTGATTTTATGTTCCTCTTAATATTTGACATTTATTTATTAAAAAAATATATATCTATTAATATTGCAGATGAGAAATATATCTGTGTTAATTTTGTGGACTTGTCATAGTCGAGATAAGGTATCCAAGTCAATCACCACAAAGAAGCCAACCCAAGGGAGAACTCAATCACTCTATATCTCCAATCATACCCGGGACACTGAGAAGATCTCAATCAAAAATCATACCCGGGACACTGAGAAGATCTCAATCAAAAATCAAAGATCAACAACCGAGCCATAGTCGATCGTGATTCAAATATGATTTAAGCATATTTCCCTTTGAATCATATGGTGGTATCTTGACTAAATATTTTTTTATAGGTGAAGAAAATATCAACATGCAAATGCTAAATGGACAAGAATAAAAAGAAGACAATTAAGTTGTTTGAACATTTACTAGGAAACAGGGTAAATGATTATAGTTCAAATAAACATTTCCATTGATAAGATTCGACTTTATTTACAATTAGAGGTGATGTGCCACTTTGGTGGAGCATAGTACACGATATAAATTCCTCCAACAAAAATATAAATAAATTTTGATATTGCTTCTCACTTAAATGAGATATCTATGCTCCTAAAAAGATCAATTGCAGATGATTGTACAAATGATGACGACGCAATGTGTCAATCCATCATCTTTCGTATGCAGATGTTATTGTAAACATACAATATATAAACATAATGCTGCTGACAAATAGGATGTAGGTGATAGTGGTTCCAAGGATGCTCAAATATTGAAGTGTTAGTTAGAAGATGCAATCCCACTTTTTAGTCCACCTAAAACTAACAAATGAGTGCGCTCTTTTAAATCTTCATATATCATAGCATTGAAGGTAAAAAAAACTCTAAATATAGAGAACGCATGGATGTCTCCTATAATACAATGGTTAATGCTTGAAAGTATATCCAATATGATGAATACAGACATAATGATCACATTCTCGAATATATCCTCAACTAATTGAGCAGTTGGTCAACTCATCGAGAGCAAAGAGTTAAAAATGATAAAAGAAATCTATATATGATGAACACAAAATTTGCATTTAAGACCAATAAATCATATAACAATGTTTGGTATAGCTGTTTAAAGAGTGCTCATCCAAACAGGAACAGATGGTCTTCAAAGTGGGAGAAGAATGAAATGTGGTGTAAGTACAACCGATTTGAAGTGAAATATTATAATTGAGCTATTGGATGATTAAATGCCCATCATTTTGCTTCGATTTAAGAATATGTATTTTCTTTAATTTAATGTGATCTGTCAGTGAAGAAAAACTTGAGAGGGAATGCTCAAAATTCTTGTCATTCAATCTTCAACCCCTGAGTTACATGTATAGGCAAACGGGTCCCTACAAATTTACAATCTTACCAACTATATCTAATCTAAACATGGAAAGAAAATAATTCTAAAATAAACATAAATAAGAAGATAATAAAACTAATCAAGGAGATTGCCAAATGGTCTTTCATTTAATAGGGAGGCCGCTCCTCCTATGTTTCCTCCCTTAGTGTGTTTGATGAACAACATATGATCGGCTTGATCTTGAGAGTACTCATTAGATTTACATAGTTTTAGCAAATATTTCAAACCATGCTCTTGGTGATCATATAATGGCTTTCTGAGTTTGCATACTAGGTGTCTGTTGAAATCATTCTCAAATATTAGTGGTATCTCCATATACATTTCTTCTTCAATATTCCCATTTAGGAAGTCATTTATTATGTCAAGTTCATGCAGCCTCCACTCCTTATTAATTCTACTGAGAGGAAAACTCTGATAATGTTCAATTCAGCAACTGGTACAAAAGTCTCCTGATAGTTAATTATATAGGCTTGAGTGAAACTATTTTCTCAGTTTTTTTTATAGCATTCGGGGTCGTCTGCTTGTCTATTTATATATCGTCGTATAATTCGCTTATTTGATTAAATCTCCTCCTGATTCATATCAATGATTTGAAAAGGAAAAAAATCAAAAAGAACACACATGAAAGGTGTTGTGGAAACAAGAGAGAGAATTCTCATAATTCTCATAGAGTTTGTTTCCTTGCTTTGATTGATGCAGACAACACAATGGAATAGGAGGAAGCTTCATAGTCGGAGTCGAGAACTTTTGATGAAAGGTGTTGTGGAAACTTCGAACGGTGCAATTAGACATAGTAAACGAGAGATTCAGACAAAGATACACAGATGACGCATACACAGAGGCAAACGACCGATTCAAATGAAGATACACAACTGATGCATACTACACAAACGAACGACCGATTCAAATGAAGAGTATAGGAGATGACGTTGATCCAATCAAATCATTCAACACTGACGATCGAGACGAAGGATGCAGATAAACAATCTAGTCGAAGTTGAATGATGAAAGATGCCTTGAACCCGTCCAAACTGAGCCTGGAGCTTGATACCATTAAGAAAAACAAGAGAGAGAATTCTCGTAATTCTTTTTATTCAATCTCAACCCTAAGGTTGCATATAAAAGTAAACTAGTTCTCTCCGAATTTACAATCTTACAAAATATATCTAGCCTAAACATGAAAAAAAAAAATATGAAACGAACATAAATAGGAAAAGAATAAAACTAATCAATAAGTTTCCTAAATTGTCTCCGACTAATAGGGTGGCGGTCCTCCTATACCTCCACATTTAAGCAATATCATTTATTGATTATGCAATGATTTAGTGCTTGTCACTCTAATAATATGTTCCCTACATTAAATACCAAATTATGCAATGATTTAGTGCTTGTCACTCTAATAATATGTTCCCTACATTAAATACCAAATTATGCAATGATTTAGTGCTTGTCACTCTAATAATATGTTCCCTACATTAAATACCAAAAGATTAATGTAGCTGATTGGTTGTACTAAAAAACAAGGCTCGTATGTTATCAAAATTAGGTTCAAATTAGGAGTTCCGACAAGGTTGAAACATGAGTTCAAAACAGCCTAAGTTTGAACTATCTTCAAACTTAATTTGAATAAGGTTCGTATTGATTCAAACAAAGTTTGAATGTTATTTGTACATAATTTGAGCACGGCAAATTAAACCCAGGTTAGATTTAAAACCATTTCAAACTAAGTTCACTAAATTTGAACTTCAAATAATTAGTCCTGGACTAAAAAGCGTGATCATTAGTTCAAAACAAACCTCAAGCATATTTCTTCAAGAAAAATAGACGATAGTCGTATTTGACAAATTTTAAATATTATAAAACATATGAAGTCAAAAACTTCTGAATAGAATATATACTTAACCAACTTTTATATTATGTTCATCATTACAAAATTTAATAAATAAATAAATTTATCCCAGTTAAATAAGTTGAGATTTTCTTATTCAGTTTTGTTTTTCTTTTTTTTATTTAAAACTGCTATTTCAGTAAATAAATATAAACTATTTTCTCACTTTAATATTTAATCCAAGGAAAGAAATTAACAATGCACAAAAAAAAGACCTGACATATAGAAAATTAAAACATCTCTTTCCAAGACCAGCCTCACTCTTTTAAATTACTACTAGGGAACACAATCCCAACTCTTGAATATCTCCCTCAAATTGAGAGAAACACCCAAATTATTAGAGGATCAGCTAGGCCTATAGGGACTTGATGTGACTACCAAATGTATCCTAAAACTGCTTCGTACTTCATCCACTAATCTACACCATCTCTGCCACATCAGAAACCCTCCATCCACGTCCTCCTCTCCTCCAATAGATAATAGATACATCACCAAAACACTAAAACATCATAAACTACTGTGAAGTCTACACATGACAGAAGCCAAGCGAGCCTATAAAGGAACAGATCAGAAGCTTATAGTAGTAACAGAAGAAGGAAGCATAGAACAAAGAGCTCACAGAAAGTAGATGGTGGTGACAAAAGGAATTCGCAAAGGGCCGTGGACGGAGCAAGAAGATCTGCAATTGGTGTGCTTTGTTAGCTTGTTCGGTGAGCGCCGTTGGGACTTCATAGCCAAAGTCTCAGGTTTGAGGATTTTGGAGGAGGATTGGATTTGATAAGTCTCAAGTATTTATTAGTTTTCTACACCCAATGAATGTCAGTGTTATTTTCAATCTTTCTTGTAGGTCTTAATAGAACTGGAAAGAGTTGCAGATTACGTTGGGTTAACTACCTTCATCCTGGACTGAAGCGAGGTCGCATCACGCCTCAAGAGGAGCGCCTCATTCTAGATCTCCACTCTCAATGGGGGAATAGGTTTGGCATACTTCAATTACTTTAGTGGTGGAAACTTGAGTTCGAGATAAAGTCTTCTATAACTATGTCCATTATGAATATCTTTACGTACGAGTTATAGCTATGTAGCCATTTGTGTACATGTAGAGATTTGTCACGAGTCTCTATCATGATAATTTTTTTATGAGATGAACAAAAATCTAAATGTAAAATGAATGATGATGGGCAAATAAGCTACGTAAATGTTTTACTACAATGTTGGTAACCTTGTTTCGTGCTCCAATTCTGTATTTTTAGGTGGTCAAGGATAGCGCAAAGGCTCCCAGGTCGCACTGACAATGAGATCAAGAACTACTGGAGAACTCACATGAGGAAGATGGCACAAGAGACGAAAAAATGCTCACCTCTCTCCTCATCCTGCTCTTCTGAAAGTGAGCAGCTAGAGGATACCAGTGGAATAATGGAAAACCAAGAACAAAGTAGTTATATGATGAAAAAACCCATAGAAATTAAGGAAGAAGATGAAGTGAAGGTGTACCCCATGGATCAAATATGGAATGAGCTTGCAGCCACATTCGAGTCAACGACCAGTGGTTTGAGTTTTGAAAGTTATGGAAGTGGGGCTTGCAACATCTCGTGCGCTTTTGCTATGGCTTCTCCTGCGTGGGAAAACTGTGCTGAATCTCTGTGGAAAATAGATGATGACGAGCTCTGCATTGGTATAGAATCTTAAAAATCATTAACAGAGAACTTTGTTTATAGATGTGAAGCAACTCTAAGATAAGTATATGTATGTGTTGTGCTAAAGTAAATATCTTCCATGTACTGGATTTGGAAGTTCTAAAGCTGCATTCCAAGCTATCTTGTTTTAAGAGTTTATTTCATGTTCCGTATTGTCATCCAGCTTGAAACTAGCAATGCAAAATCTTAGATAATTATTCTTTTTTTTGGTCTAAGAAATGAATAGCTTCAAATCTCCACATATCATGCAGGATTTTTTGATGATGTGATCATGGACATGAAAATCAAATAATCAACATGCTTTCAAAGATGATGGCAGTTAGATGCTTTGCATTTACATAAAAGGAAAAGCAATAACATAAAAGTTGTGTGAATTGCTTTAACCATGAATGTATTGACTTCAATTTGGGATGTCATTATTAAAATAATGGCTCTGATTACTATTGTATGATATTCAAAACTATGTTATCCAGCAACGATATTCACATTCAGTTAAAATAATCATATCTATTATTTTAATAGCCATAACCAAAAAACAATAGTAGCCAGATTCATACTCTAGACTAAACAAAAAAGATTCTTTTTAGTCAATGGACAGCATCTTCTACATTCTAAAATTTCTATGATTAGAAACTTCTTTTTAGCAAAAAAATTTGCTAAAGTGTGATAACGATAAGAAAATCATTGTAAGATTTTTTTGAAAAAGAAAATATTTATAACTCAAAATAGCTTTTAAAAAAGCTTTTTCCACAACAGTTTTCGATTCATCTTTACAAAAAATTACAACTGTCCCAAATGAACTCTAAAACAAATTATGAGCTATTATAAAACCTTAAGTAAAGCTCTCGTCCTGAAAAAAATAATGCTCAAAATAGTTCAATAGGTTTTATCATAAGACACCGACATTAATTTTGTTCATTACTTTAATTTTTCCGTACAAAATGCATAGAAAGCTAGGAGTGTGGAACAGCAATTCAAATTGAGAACCATATAATAATGAATATAAATACTCCCATAAACTCAACTACTTATTACTAATATGAAACTTAATATGAATCACATGAAGCTGTCAAAATTTACTTAAAATGTAGTGAATGATTTCCCTCCCACCCCTTCCCCAAAAATAAAAGAATAAAAAAATCCAAATTTTTCAATGATGAAATCAATTTTAGCAAAACAGCACAAAAGTTAGTTAGGCTTATTAGGAAATACTATATTTAATGCTGAAAGTCCAAAACAATGTGCTCTCTCTGGAGTTGTACAGCAAAGGTACACCAAGGTACTCCAAACATGACAGTGAAAAACAAGAACACCTCCTTTTCCTAATTAAACATGGATGCAAAACCTTTTTCAACATCTTTTTTTATTTAAATGGGAGGATACTGTGGTCCATCGTAATTAATAATTGTTAATAGAAATTAACTAAAAAGAAGATTAGTGGTGGAGAAAGGAAAGTTAGAAAAAAAGACAGTGATAAGGAAGTGGTCTGCTCTCAGGGCCTTCCAGGCTCTCTACTTTTGCCAAGAAGTGGTCCTACTTCCTAGTACCTTAGTGTAAATAAACTTAGTGCTTCTCCAACCATACACCTTTATGTCTCAGGTCCACTTCTGTCACACTAGCAAGGATCCAACATCAGAATCTTTGTGACTGCTCAAATGTACAAAATCTATGTAGCCCCAACTATCATCATTCACCACCACCACCACTTGAAAAAAAAAAAAAATTTAAGCATTTCAACAGATGAATGTCACTAGTCAAATCCTTACAATAAGAAGTAAGCTTTATAATTTCTAATTCTTTATTCATTACTACTAAGTATAGTTCAAAGTGTTAAATCTATCCTAAGCAATTTTCACACTTTTCTTTCCTAAACCTTTCCCAATTAAAACTTCTTCAAATTTAATTAGTATAATTGCATTTAGAGAGGGCTTTCCGAGGTCAATTATCGAGGATATTTATCATCATCATCAGTATTATCACAATTATTTGGCTTGCATCACTTTTAAAGAGTTGGATTAATTTTTTCTTAGATCGAGTTACCTTGAAATTAAATCAATATAAATGAAATAGCTAGAAAATTTGTTAGGTTTATTCCCTAAATGGGTATTTATATACAAGAAAATTGAAAAATAGTGAAACTGTATATTAAAAAAATTTAAAAATTAAAAGTATTGTAAAAAATTTTCTATTTTTGCTAGGAAAAAGTGGATGCCCTCCCTTTTCTCATCAAGCACATTTTTTTATTTTAGGCACATAAATATGAGACATGTCTTCCCTTAATTAGCATATGAATTCGTAGCATCTTTTATACCTCATCCTGAAACCCTAATACTTTCAATACTCTCTCGTCAAATGGTAGATATCAATTATTCCAAATTTGCTTAAGATATTTTTGAATGTTGGGTTGCAAAACTTTTTTATTAATATATCGGTAAATTAACTTCCCATTGAAAAATAAATAATGAAATTAACTCACATTTTAATTTCTCTCTTATGAAATGCTATCCACTTTCATATGTTTGATTCAATCATATTATACTAGATTATGGGAATATTAATGGAAGCATTGTCACACTATATCCTCATAAATCTTTACATTTGATTTTTAAATATTCTAGTATAATTTTAATTTTTATTAGTTCACAGATAACATAAGCAATTTCTTCGAATTTTCATAAATATTTGATCTTGAGGTATTAAATTGTTTCTCACTTCTCCAAATCAAATAGATTTTCTCCTCGTAATGTACAATATTTTTAATCGATTACTTTATCCATCAATTGTCATGACCCGACCCGGTGCTTAAAATTGACTAAGGTAAGAACTGTGGTAGGATGGTAACAATATTTCATTCTACTTTTCTAAAAATATCAGAAACTTCCAATATATTAAAGAGTCATTAATCCACAAAGTAAAATAAAATTAAACATCCAGAAACATCAACAATAATCTAAAAATCATGTCTCAAACCATAACTGAACAGTGTATCACTATCTGAAAGAAACAATACAAATAAACTATCAAACACCAAATAAACTGGTATCAATCAACGGCAGTTCTTCTCCTGTAAATCAAAACTCCTCTACCTGACATATCAACCTAAAACATTCATTCTCCTGAAAGAAAATATTAATTGCAAACATAAATATAGCTTAGTGAGTAACTATAATCTAAGATGTATTAAATTCTTATGTTGTTATGCTATGCATGAATGATAAAAAGAAAATGTAGTTCATTTCAGTTAAACTTTAAAATTATCTCTTCACATTTCATTTTAAGTATTTACCAATTTAACCTCATTAATAGACATGACAGGATTACCATCACAACCGAAAGTAACCTAAAAAATGTGTCCGAAGACAATCAAAATTGTACCTAAAGATTACCTTTACCATTTCATTTAACTTGCACGGACACATTGCATCCCCTACCGGTACCATCTCGGGGTAACCCTGTAAGACTTGAACTTTTACCTTTCATTTCATATGAAACAAAAATCATTTAAAATATATCTTTATCCTTCTATTGTTTTCCTTTAATTCCTTTTACCATTTCAGACATTTCAGACTTTCAAAATGCAATTCATGAATGAAATACTTGTTTTAAATCATTTTTTTGTAATTATTCATTTAATTAAATATTAATTTAATTCATAAAAGAAAATAATCACTCATTATACTTTAAGAGACCTCTAAAATATCTACCCCTTCACTTTACTACTTTGGATAACCACCTCAACTGATCTCTTACCTACTCCTTACAAAATTCACAATCCAAAATACTTAATTTTTTAAACCTAACTTCTTAAATCCCTTAAAAACTTTTTGCTGCCCAAAAAAATTTTCATTTTTCCCTCGCACAAAATGTATGTGTTACTCCTCCCTTGAAATCCAGGATTTTAATAACTTTGATCCTTTACTTTTAAAACCATTATTCATCTCCTCTAACGCACGAAGACCCGCTCATCTGTTTCTTCTTCCTACCTTCGACTTCTGTTAGACCGCGCGAGCTTGAGCTCCCTCCTCCTTCCTTCTTCGGTCGCGGTTCCACCCAAAAAAGTGTATGCGAGCGCTGCAGAGCTCGTTCTCCTCCCCTTTGTCCTTCTTTTTATGGTCTAAACTTGACATAGAATAGCTTGAGTCCCTCTTCTTTTCTTCTTCCCGCACACGAGCACCGCTGGAAACTCGACTCACTTTCCTCTTCTCCTTCGTACGACTTGACTACCCTAACTTCACTCATGGTACCGTAAGAACTTCTTCCCTTCTCAACAGAACCACTCGTTCTTCTTCTTCCTCTATGCACGAGCGGCTAGGTTGACATTGAAACAGGTAAGATACATACACAACCCTTCTTCTTTCTTTTCCTCTATACATACAAAGACTGACGAAGCCGTTCGACTAGGGAACACAGATTTCCTTCTGACTTCGACTTCTTCTTTTTCTTCTTCTTTCTCCTATTATTCTCCTCATTGAAAGTTCTCCCCTTCTTCTACTGTTTCTTCCTTCTTTTGTCGCTCTTAGATATAACATTTTCTCCTCTCTTACTTCCTCGTTCACTCTGAAGGCTACAGGTAAATGGACCACAAAAACGCTCCCTCAAGTCCAATAATCGAACTAAAGCGACAGTTATTCCTTACGTCAATTCGAAATTCCTTTTCTCCCTTTTTTTATTATTTATCTTCAGTTATTACACTAGTTATCACACACAATAGGTATAAATATAACCATTAATATGTAAGGTTTCATATTTTTCTAGAGAGTTCATTTCGCAGTATTTGATATCAATAACTGGGACTTTGTAAGCAACATGAAGATAAGATTCATTGATTTTGTGTATAAACTAGCTTATGAGACATATAGGTGTGAGATAAATAGATTAATTTTCAAACTAATTTTTTATATTGTCCACTCACCTTTTATTCCATCTTCATTTTTCATAAATTTTTTAACAGATTTAACTAAAGTTTCAAATGATTTATCATCAATTATTGTTGACAATAAATCCATAATATACTTTTGTTGAAAGATAAATATTTATTTTTTAGCAGTGTCGCTGCAATATTAAATAAATATTTGAGCTTGTCAAGTTCTTTAATTAGAAACTCAGCAATGAGTTTTTTATTGAATAATTCTTTAAACTTTATTGTCACATCTATTACAATTATATCATTAATATATACAACAAAAATCAATTTTCTTCAGTCAATCAAATGTTTTATAATAAGTGTGATCTCATTGGCTTTGTTTATATTCCATGTTATATTTAACTTTTGTAAATCTACCAAATCATGTCCTTGAGAATTGTCAAGACAATACAATACTCTTTCTACTTTGCGCCACATTATTTTTATAAGAGAGTTCTTGAGTTCTGGTAAAACAGTGATATAAATTTCTTCTATAAAATTCCAATGTATAATTATATTTTCACATCATATTGTTGTATCAACCTTTCGAGGTTCCCTAAAAAAATGGAAAGCAAAGTATATTTATTTCATTAATAAGATCAAATATTTCTTAATAGCATATTCCATAAAATTGACTATTGATAGATGTTATATTAGGAAATAATATATTCCAATTAGAAGTTATGTGGATTAGATTTATTTTCTAATATAATTTTATTTTCTTTCTAATTTTAGATTTAATTTTTGGGATTGAATTTATTTCCTTTCCTATTTTATATTGTTTCCTTTATCTCCAAACAATTAATATTAATTAATTAATCAGAGTTATTAGGAACTATATCTTTTCTCTCATGTTGTTTCTTTTTATTATTTTTTTTAATTCTAAGATTCATGTAAGGGTTATTTATACGCACTTTCATATCAATAAAAACATTTTGCATTATTTTTAATTTCAACATGGTATCAGAGCCTTGAAACAAATCTTATAATCTCTTTCCGTCGGAAACTTCCTATTCCCTGCAGTTGGCAATCTCTACAGGCCCTTCCTCCACCTCCTCTCTTGAGTTTTCCATTGTCGTGCTACAGGCCCTACAGACTCTAGACGACAAAGACTTCCTTCCCTAGAGATTTCAGTCGGCAGTCTCCTTTAGAAAATTTTCAACAATCTTTGTTGTGTTGCAGGCCCTTCCTCCGCCTCCTCTCTTCAGTTTTCCATTGTCGTGCTACAGGCCTTACAGACTCTAGACGACAAAGACTTCCTTCCCTACAGATTTCAGTCGGCAGTCTCCTTTAGAAAATTTTCATCCCCCTACTAAAGAACTCTACATTGAGAGTGGAAATGGATTGAACCCACCTAAGCTCTATATTCTTCCCTATTTCTGCCATCTTCTTCTCCAAGGGACCGCAAGATGACATATGAACTTTCTTAGTCAGCAGATGTCAAACCCAATGGCTCCTGCTCCCCTTTCCACCCATCCTCTCTCTTCTACATCCTCCTCGACAGCGATAGTCTTCGTCGCCAGCGTCCAACCGCAGCCTTCAGTTCTAGCCCAGCCCCAACTTCCTTCCTCCTCTTTCAACTTCCTCCTTCCGCCTACACATCCATTGCCAACGTGTCTGTCGCCTGATCACCACCCTAAGTCGATTGTACAAGTGGGGAGGGTGTGGTGGTTTGATTTCATGCCTTACAAAGGGGCTCCAAGCGGCACTTTTCTTAGGGTTGTGGAAGCTTTGTGGCAGTCACTGAAGAGGCACAACGCAGTCATGATCGACCTAGGGAATGAGAACGAAGTAGTAATGTGATGCACGTTGGAGTCAGCGGGGATGTTTTTCAAGGCTCGAGCGCAATGTGGGAGTGATGGGGGAGGTGGGAACTAGAGGAGTCGGGCGAGGGTTCTACACTTACTGCACTGCAAGAGCCTAGGAAGATGTAGACTTGTCACCTCCTTGCATGAGTGGTGCTTTTAGGTGTTTGAGCAAGGCAGCTCGACCATTGCTTTCTTCAATAGCAAACAATTTCGTCTGCAGCGATGTTTTCAACCATTTGCTTGGCAATATACCATTTCCTGTCAATGAGGTCTCATCATCAGCATTGGTAGCAACCTATTCTCATCCATCATTACTGAATTGTATGGGGTCATTAGGAGAAAAATCTTTAGTCAGTGAAGTTGAAAGAGAATTGTTGCTTCTGACCATCCTGACATACAGGCTTGTGGCCAAAATGACCATTGTTACCTAGCAGAAAAAGATTCTACTCCTTCAGACTTGTTGCTACGTATTGGATGGGCACTAAGTTATGCTACTGCTGGCTTTCGTGCAACAACTTCTTATAGAGTTGTTTCAGACCACGGCTCCGGTGAAAGTGCATCATTGACATTTTTTTGGGCAGCAAACCCTCCAAAATTTTTTCTACAACAGACCCTCTTCCAAAGTCTCTCCTGCAGCAGACCCTCCTTCGGATCTTTTCCTATAGCAGATCCTTCTTCAGACTTTTTTTTCCCCTTTTTTCTTTGTAGGACATATCTTGTAGTTTTTCTTGCAGGTTATCTACATCCCTGCAAACTCCTTGCAACATTACTTGTAAGAGTCTTCCGTCTACCACAAACACTGCAGAAACTGCAGTCAAAGACAACCGCAATCAACTATGAGTCAATTTTTCTTGCAGATTGTCTATTTCCTTTCAAACTCTCTTACAGCACTTCCTGTAGGAGCCTTCTGCCTATCTACAAACATTGTAGGAATTGCAGTTAAAGACAACCACAATCAACTAGAAGTTAGCTTTCCAACCTACTTTCCTGTAAAATCCCCTGCATCATTACTTGTAGGAGCCTTCCGCCAACCTATAAACACGGCAGGAACTGCAGTGAAAGACAACCGCGGTACGGAATGAAGACATAAAGTTATATTTCATGTGATCTTCTTCTCCCATTATTCGATGTTTTCAAATCAAAGTTAAACACGATTTTCAACAATGTTTCAACTTGAAAGGGAGTGTTAGAAGTTATAATAGGAAATAATTTATTACAGTTATAAGTTAGGAGGATTAAACTTAGTTCCTAATATAACTTTATTTCTTTTCCTAATTTAGATTTATTTTCTTGGATTAGATGTATTTCCTTTTCCATTTTAGGTTTTCCTATTTTATGTTGTTTCGTTATCTCTAAATAATTAATATGAATTGATTTATTAGAGTTACTAGGTGTTATATCTTTCCTTTCTTGTTATTTTTTTTATTATCTTTCCCATTATAAGATTCATATAAGAATTATTTATACCTTCTTTCATATCAATAAAAACATTTCACATTATTCCGAACTTCAAAAACTAAAATTTTTGCCACTAACCTTAATTGATACTATTCCAATCTTTATCTGCTTTATATTTTAATAAGTAAACTTACAAATATCTTATAATTTATACTCTTTTGGCGTTTAATGATCTCCAAGAAGTGATTTTTTAAGAGCATTCATTTCTTCTCTCATGGCATCATTATGCTTATTGTTTTCTAATACATTAATAAAAGTTTGCGATATTTTAATGCTGTTGGAGCTAATATTTACAAGTCTTATGAGAGAAATTTTTTGAAAAAATGTGTAATTGGTTTTGGGGTATAGAGAAATATTTTCGATAATAGGTGGGTCATTGTTATGAGAGTTACCTAACCCTTTGGAAATTTGATTTTACTACAGACTTTGGATGGGTTTCATCATTCTTGTATAGACTTGAACAGATTTAATGATAGAATGGATGTGTTGTTCTTGCGCTTGTATGACAAATATATCAAGATAGAAGATATTAATTAAGTTTATCAATATTTTTTTATATGCGGTTGTTCTCCCCTAAAGGCAAGTTTGAGTGAAGAAACTTTATTTTTAGTAAAAAATAACAACTTGAAGTGAATAGCTTTCAAGTGAACAAGTGATAGGATTTATTACATTTTTTATTGGATAAATAGCCCACAAAAATATACTTAAATGCCTTAAGATCAAATTTAACCCGATGACATTTATGGACCTGAATATATTAGCGACTAAAAACATTTGGTGAAAGCTTCAACAATATTTTTTTGTGGGAAAAAATTCAGCAAGATAGGTTGTGATATTTTTTAAATTAATCAGTTTTTAGGATATTCTATTAATGAGAAGTGTGGAGATTAGAATGGTGCGGTGTATAACTATTTTGAAAGAGAAAGTGTCCACTTAATTGAGAATGCTTGCCATGTTAGCTCACTCCCTAGGATCGCTCCACATCCTCATCCCTTTCTTCTCCTAAACAACAATAGTTGCCTCACTAGCTATCCTTGAAGCACTCTCTTGCCAAGCTCCCTTGCTGCAATCTACTTGCAAGTGGCCAGTTGTAATTGATTGCGACTCACCCAGCTTGCTTACATCTTCAATCATAACATGCTAGCTTGCAAAACTCGTTTGACTGTAATAATTGTGCTTACCCGTGACTTTCTAGGTCAGACTAAGTTCACTATGTTTTCTTAAGCTAAGAAGAATAACCTTCACTATGTTTTCTTCACTTCACTATGGATTCTCAATAACCTCAAAACTCGTTTAACCGTAATAGTTGTGTTTACCCGTGACTTTCTAGGTCAGACTAAGTGCACTATGCTCATTGTGATAGCCCACACAAAGAACTAACTCTCACGTTCACTTCACTATGTTTTCTTAAGCTCTGAGGGCTCAATAACCTCAAGACTTTCACAACTAAAATGATCTAAGCTACCTATTGGATTCTCTTCCATTCTCAAGATATGTCATGACTTCTTATCTTCATCACAATGAATGTAAAACCCTAATCCACCATTTAAATAACTCTCACGTTCACTTCACTATGTTTTCTTCACTTCACTATGGATTCTCAATAACCTCAAAACTCGTTTGATCGTAATAGTTGTGCTTACCCGTGACTTTTTAGGTCAGACTAAGTGCACTATGCTCATTGTGATAACCCACACAAAGAACTAACTCTCGCGTTCACTTCACTATGTTTTCTTAAGCTCTGAGGGCTCAATAACCTCAAGACTTTCACAACTAAAATGATCTAAGCTACCTATTGGATTCTCTTCCATTCTCAAGATATGTCATGACTTCTTATCTTCATCACAATGAATGTAAAACCCTAATCCACCATTTAAATAACTCTCACGTTCACTTCACTATGTTTTCTTCACTTCACTATGGATTCTCAATAACCTCAAAACTCGTTTGATCGTAATAGTTGTGCTTACCCGTGACTTTTTAGGTCAGACTAAGTGCACTATGCTCATTGTGATAACCCACACAAAGAACTAACTCTCGCGTTCACTTCACTATGTTTTCTTAAGCTCTGAGGGCTCAATAACCTCAAGACTTTCACAACTAAAATGATCTAAGCTACCTATTGGATTCTCTTCCATTCTCAAGATATGTCATGACTTCTTATCTTCATCACAATGAATGCAAAACCCTAATCCACCATTGAAACTAGGATCATATTTGATAGTACTAATTATCTTCTCTGATAGAGGCCTATTCGCTTCTTAATTCAAGTGACAAACTCTATCACCTTCATGTCTCTCCTCGGTTTAACACTGACATTGTCAAGTTTTCAGAATAACAAAAATCCAATGTTTTACCTTGTCACGAGATAGTTTTGAACCTCTCAGTACCACAACTGCAAGTTGTAGGATTCTACCAAAAAATTAAGAAATTTTTTTTCACTTCATATATGTTCAAGAAATAATATTTATGTCAACTTTCTAATATGAGATTATTTTCCCTTCATCAAAATTAAATGCAAATCTAAGAATATTATAGAGCATAGAAATAAATGGGATAACCTACTTTAGTATCTTCCCTTCACCACAAATATGACAATTTGATAGCAGCAGAATGAAAAATTCCGCAACACCAAATTTCTCTCCAGCTAATATCTTCTTTTTAGGAAGTGCAATCTTAACCAATAGGTTTGCTTCACCATTCTAGATGTTATGATTGTTCTCTCATGAGCTTTTTGTGTCAAAAATCACTATTCCCCAACCACCTACTCATGATCAATCTGCCTTGGCGCCTAATTCTAGTGGTGGTGGACGGAATAATGAACATGGTGTCGTACTAAAGGCAGATGTGGTTGTCCAAAATACCTTACCAGCTTGCTCATTACAAACGCACCATTCATAAGCTTAAATGTTGTTGGAAAAAAATTGGCTATTCCTCCACAACTAAATATACATCTACATCTAACCAAACCTTGCTTACTCCTAAAGCCTCAACATTAAAATATATTACTCTGATGAAAATTTTCATCTGCTGCATTAATAATCTCAACCATCTGTATCAATATCTAATGAGTTCAGTTGTTTCGCTAGTGGTAAGTTTTTACTTTTAGATTTTCACGCTTCCTTTCATGTGACAAATAACCAAAAATTTATTTCATCCCTTAGAATAACTACTATCCCATTAGATATTGTTATCAATGGATCTCCATCTTTAATCAACCAAAGGATCTATCTATAAATCATCTCAATTGTTAGAAAATTCTAAACATCCCACAATTTCCTATATTTAATTTATACACTGTCAAACAAAGACTAACAATTGCTTGGTAAACATTTATCTTTATTATCTTCCAAGATCTCAGCACAAAAAATATGATTTGTGAAATTGTTGAAGATAAGGATAATTATTATCTTGACGCTATTGATGATGTTGTTGGTCCTATCACCCTACCAACCCTTTATTAGTAGCAATGTCATCTAGGTCATCCTCCATTTTATCACCTTTGCAACTTCACTCATATATCCTCATCTATTTCAAAATTTAAGTCTAATGCCTGTGAGTTTAAAAAACATCATGTGTCATTAACATTATCCTTACTTTCAAGAAGCAATGCACCTTTCAACTTCACTCTCCAATATATGAAGACCAAGTCTCATAACTACCCATCATGGTTGTCATTATTTTATTTCAGTCATTAATGACTACACCAAAGTCAATTTAGTTTAGTTATTGAAATGTCAAAGTATTCTATCAAGAAATAAAGGTATAATTTTATGTTCAGAACAAAACTCTCCACATCTATAAATCCAGAATAACATTAGACTTAATCCTCATGTCCATATATATTTCAACAACATGGGATTAAAAATTATGAAATACTTGATGTTGCTGACCTGTTTATATTTCTAATGTATTTTCCACATTAATTTGGAATAGATGCTATTGTTTTTACAAGTCACTCAATATCCCGTGCATCCTCTACTATTCTAAATAGTGCTACTCTAGTATTATTTATCCCCATAAATCTTCTTTTCTTCAAACCCTTTTAGGTTGTGTATGTTTTATTCATTCTCTTCAATTAGGATATGATAAATAATTGTCTCCTTGTGTCATTTTTACATCTTTCTCAGTGATTCTTGTACTCAACAAAATTATAGGCGTTATGATCCTTTTATGAGAAGATTGTTTTTGTTGATTTTACATTTCATAAGAATTCTTCTTATTCTACACCCGTCACTCCTAAAAAATAGCCTTATTTATTTTTCTAACCCTAATGCCCTATTTTCCTCCTCTATAAGTCTAAAGCTCATAGGTCATTATTACCTCTTGTAGTATCTCTTTTCATCTCATCTACTAAGATTTAGCATATGGTAGTCACTAAACCATCAGATCTTTATCTTTTTATTCCCTTTAAGCATCAATGCCCTAATCATCCAGTAAAATATTTTATATATTTTTACCATCTCTCCTTTCATTAGTTTGCATTGCCTCTAATCTATTGCCTTTATTTCCATGTCTTAATAACAGACTTTGTTTGATTCTGATTGGAAACAAACTATGAAGGGCAAAAGAGTGCTATTCTTAATCTTCACACCCAGGAACTAGATACAACTCCGATTAGGGACAAATCCATTTCTCGTAGATGAATTTTCATTATTAAGCTTGATCATGAGGCTCTATTAATAGTTACAAGGCCTGAATAGTGACAAATGATATTATTTAGATTCGTGGCATTAACAATTTCAAGACTAATCAATTTTGTAACTGAACACAATTTGTATTTTATCTCTTTTGCTAATAATTTAGGATGTCATAATGGTCCAAACAGAAAACGATCTTATCAAAGCAGTCTACTTGAAGCAAATTTTAGGGTATTTTGCTATAAAAAAATAAAAATATAAAAGCTTTGAAAAGCTATATATAGATTAAAATAAAGTCCTTATTTCTAGTTCAATAAACTCTGCAAAGTTTAACTGACACTGAACTACAAAGTAGTACAACTAATCAACCTTATTAGATCATTCTTTGTCTGCGAGTTATGCAAGAATTATGCTGACCCAAAAGAAATGATAAGAGCAAAAAGGAAAATAGAGAATAAAAAATTATTAAATTGTATCAAAACTAAAGGATGCAGAAGGAAAAAATATGAAATACTTAACTCTCCCTAAAATCCTCAATTTATATATAGATTAGATCTAGATCTCAAGAGTTACAAGATAAGTTGTACATAGAATACCAAAAAAGGCAGGGGCATAGAATAATGCAGACTCAGCCTTGGATTAGTAGTCGATTGTCGAACGTAGAGTCATTGAGTCTGCTAGGAGTGTGGGCTGAGGGTCATTCTGAAGTCTCTGCGGGTTCGGTCCACTTAGAATGAGTTTTACTTAAACCTAGTGGATATTTTCCCTTCTTAGTCAACATGTAAGTCTACCTGACACCATGCTGAGTAGATAACTTGAACTTGGCCAAGGGAGTTCCTCCTAGACCAGAATGTCAATTTTGTTGATGAACCCAAATCTATGAGTTCATCTTAAGTCCATCTAGGCAAACCCTTCCTTGTCCTCGACAAGCAAGTACGCCTCTTGATTTCCCATTTGCATGAGTCCACCTAATACTCTTTCTTCGGCACAAAGAATTTCGATGTACATGCTGAAGCCATCCTTCTCTCTAGAAGTTATGCAACATTTAAAAAAAATGACATATGGAGAAGATATTATAACAATTAATACAAGGCGTGTAAAATATTTTCTTGACATCTAGTTTACCTATAGAAATGAAGGGATTTCTCTGTTAAAAAATAATCTACAAAACTTCTTGTGTGTAAGCCTATTGATTCTCTTATGAAAAATCTGCACATATAAGATCTCTGAAAGGCATGAAAAAGATCCTACTCAATATTGACCTCTTGTTGACAAACTGTAACTCGACCCGATATATCTTTTATTGTTGGCGTGGTCAATCAATACATGTAAAACCGAAAACATATGCACTACGATATCATCCTTAAAGATTTTAAAATATGTAAAGAAATCATCGGGAAAGATTCAGTCTATTAAAAACTTCATCATTTGAGGATAAAAAAACTAATTATATGGCATTTTTAGAAAAGCACTAAGACCTTATCATTTTTTCAGTTAACAAGTTGAATTTATTGATATATATGCTCGACTTGGAAGGGAATTACTATCATAGAAAATTAACTAAATTGGAAAGTTTTATCTTTAGAATTACTATATTAGGAAGATACGTGTCTGTAAGTGTTTTATAACCACATAATTGAGGATAACCACTTCTTTATTTCCTTCATTTTGTAAGTCTTGTGTACCTATATATAGGCACCAATATTTTGCTAAAAATATACGAGGATTATCTCTTCACAACAAATGGCAGTTCATTTTGTTTTTCACCATCAACCGTGTGAATTCATTAGATATTTCTCCAAGAAAATGTTTGTGGCATTAAGGACGTAAATGGCACCCCAAGCACTGCTCTTGGACAAATGAAGAAAGTTTCCTTTCTTTAACTTTTTCCCACCAACAAATGGTCCATGATCCAACATCTGGAATAAGAAGCATCATGACACTGTACCGGATGCTCAATTTCAAACCAACATCTGGAATAAGAAGCATCAACAGTTTTCACAAGCATCATGACACTGTACCGGATGCTCAATTTCAAATTCTACAACACTTTCTAATCACTGATCATGGCTGTCTATGAGTAGGAAAAAATTCATGTGACATGCTTTAACTGCAGCCTTTTAAAAATGAGGCAAGTATTCAAATTCACTGATCAGGATGCGCCAAAATAGATGGGACCACAGACTGGATCTAAACAGCAAGCTTTTAGAAAATCCAGTGCCCACTAGTAAAGCAATAGTAAGCATAGCAGCATCATTCAATTTATCAGTGACCCCCAACCCAAAAACGAAAAAAAATCATTGGATTCTGAAGAAATTATCACAAGACAGTACTGATGTAAGGATATTCTATTTTTATATGCATCAAACCATAAGCATGTATTTGGAATCTTAGTGCACAGCAGATTAATTTATCTAGACAAGCACAAAGAAGTAATGATGATAATGCCATAGGCCTATAGTTAATCTTTGTCAACTATTTGAAAAAAAAATTTCATGTGACAAACTTATTTTCTTCCCATACAACTACATTACATTTTCTTTCTCTATCTTCTTCATACGACGGACATCCATCAAACCAAACATGAGAGAATGGGAAAAAATGGCTCAAGATGGCCTATATGATAACTCATACATGTCTCTCATAGTTCACACAAAACATGTAGACATTTTTTTTCTAGGGGGATTTACATACATAGCACACAATTCTTATTTATTTACAGATCTCACAACTAAACTTTCATATTACACACCCAGCACTCAATTATTTAATATTACATAAAAAATAACACTATTTCCACTTTTAAAAAGTCAAATACACATTTTTATGTACAAATTTAAAGCACCAAACTACTGAAATATAAAAGCTTAGAAGTCACTTCAGACATGTAAATACATAATAGTTGTGTGCTATGTATATAAATTTCCCTTTTTGTGAAGAGATATGTTGTCACATGCATCGTGCATCATTTCAAGTGTATTTTGAGTGCCTGGAGCAAGTTTTTCGCTTGGAAAAACTAGCGCATTTTTTTCCGTAAGAGATATGTTGTCACATACTTAATAAATACAGCGGAACCTAAAGTGGAACAACAATCCAATTAAAAGCAATAATGTTAAACAAGTCATACTAGATAACAGATGAACATGGTGAGCCAAATTGTATGTACATTTCCTTCTCCAAAAGAAAAAGGTCATGGCTGTGGTCCTTTTTACTGCTCATGTCAGCAAGGAGTTACAAGCAAAAGCATGCTCAACAGCTTCTACCAAAAAAATCTTAAACAAAATTATCTCATTCAAATATAGTTTGTAAGCAATATTGACATATCATTATAAACATAAAAAATATTACTAGTGCCAATCACTTTCTCAGCATATAATATTCAAACCGCCTTTCTTATTGATGTAAAAAGTTGATGAACGTCATGCCTGAAATCTTCATGAACCAAGTGACTTAAAAAAAATAGTCGCATCAATCAAGAGCCTTTAGATATTCCAAACTTACATGAATAACAGGATACACCGAGTAATTTCCTCATCTAATCAAAGTATTGTACACAACAACAAGAGCATCTATATAGCGGTCAAGTTTCATCCATACTCTTTAACTTAAAGTGTAAAAACTTTTGCCAAAATATTCACATCAAGAAACAATATGATGGTGATAAAAGTATAATATTTCAAATACATAATGCCAAATTTTAGAAACCTTAGCTGCCAGAAATGATACGCAACATCCAATCTTCTAGCCATGATAAACTTTTATGTATGTATGTATGTATGTATGTATGTATGTATGTATGTATGTATGTATGTATGTATGTATGTATGTGTGTGTGTGTATATAAATATGCAGGTATGTATACATCTATGTATGTATGTATCTATGTATGTATATATCTATATTTATGTATTCAAATATTAAAATAAAGGCTATCCCTAGTCATTATTATAATTGTTATTAACATGCAGATTTTCTTTTATCTGTTGTTATTTGTTTTATTAATTTCTCTTTATTTTGTTTTTATTTATTTCGTATTTTCCTTTATTATGTTTTATTTTTTCTTACGAGTGCCCCTTGTAATTGGGTTTATATACTCATCTTTCTACAAATAAGATATGCTGCTCTACTACAATATTACAACATGATATTAGAGTCGGAATCTAACCCTAGATCCCAGCCACCGTCGACCTTCCCTACAAGGTCTCCCACGGGAATCCCTAGTTGTCGGCCCTTCCAGCTGAAATCTATAGCCGCCAGCCCTCCCTTGTTGTCCCTACAGTCATCAAACTCCTTGGCAATTGTCGGACTCCTCCCTGCAAAGGCTGATTCTCCCGTCAGCCGTCCCTGGAGGTCCTCCCTGCTATTTTTTCTTCAGTAGTTGGTCTCCCTTGCAGTTGTACCTATTTTTTTCCTAACAGTCGGTAGCCTACAAGTTGAAATTCGGCAATGTCTCGGAACCCCAATCAATTTACTTTTAGCTAAGTTAGAATCATGACAGGCACAGTCCAAAACTGAGCCATCCTCAAAAAGTGTTTTTGATTCCACCACCAGAGGTTCGACTCCGACCTCTGTTCCCGTGTGTACAGGAGGATCATAAATCGACATGAATTTCTTGACCACAACTCACAAACTGAATGACATTAACTTTCTCCAATGATCCCAAGCGGTGTCTCTATTCATCAAAGGATGTGGGAAATTCGGTCACTTCACTGGCATGATTCGTGAACCTCCAAAGATTGACCCGACATATGAAACTTGGGAAATGGAGAATTCCATGATCATGTCGTGATTGATCAGCTCAATGGAACTGTCTATTGGTTGTTCATATATGTTCCTCTTCCGCTATTGCCCCCTGAATGACAGGTTGTGATGTATACTCCAATGTAGGAAACTTCGACCAACTCTATGAGGTGCTAAGAAGACCCAAGAGGCCAAACAGGGATCAAGGATCATGACCAAGTACTACAATGACCTGTTGGCATTATGGATGGAATACGACTTGTATTACAACTACACTTGAAGCTCTCCGACTGACCTTTCTCTCTTTTAAAAAATTGTCAAAAAAGATCGCATGTTCCAATTCCTGACATACCTCAATAAAGACCTTGACAAAACTCGGGATCGTATTCTTGGTCGGGATCCTCTTCCTTCCGCTTGTGCGGCTTTCAACGAGATCCACTGCGAAGAGAGTCAGAGACTTTTCATGCTCGACACTTCCACTCCTTCAACTAATGATCTGTTTGGGGTTGCTGCAGCTTATCCAATAAGTTGGTTTGCAGCAGCTGCTGCGGGAAAGTTGATTGTCTGGTTTTTTTTTATAAATTTAAAAGAAAACAGTTATGTGACAGTTGTTTATGAAAAAATGACCATTATGCCCCTATGTAGTAATTTTGTTTGTAATAGAATTGTTTTAGCTATATATTTGATATTTCAGAAGCAAAAATTAATTTCAGAAAAATAGAAAAATCTAGATATTCACCTCACTTAACAGTGAGTATCAAGAGGAAAATCACCCACCAAATTCATGGCCAACACAACAGCCAGAATCACAAGTGTCATCAATATCATTGCCACAGACAACACAAGAACCACCCACCACACACTTCAGCCACATGTTAAACAACAACTAACACACCCTAAACCACCAGCACACCACAATAGCCACAGTCAACACAAGAACCTCCCACACCATAGTCACGGGCAACACAATTCTATTAGCCACAAACACAATCAAGTCCATTGCTATAGCCACCACAACAACCACCACCACACACTACAGCCAACACAACAACTAACCACACCATAAGAACCACTAACACCTTGAAAACAACCAAAAGAAGAACGACTCACATCACACAATCACCACGGCAAACACAAGAACCTCTGAATCCATAAGCCTCAATAGCGAGACAACAAGAACAAACAACATAAAAGGAGCGAGATAGGGGATAGGAGATGATACCGTGCAATTGGGAGGGCGTCCGAGAGGAAGGGGTAGGGAGGGACGACGTCGCCGAACAGCAAAGGATGGAAGGAGGGATGTCGTCGTCAGCAATAGAGGAGCGACGAGGGAGTCGGGGTCGAACAACGAGAGATTAGGGCAAAGCAGCGGGGTCGAACAGAAGGGGTTGAATGCTGGGATCGAACGACAAAGGGGTAAGATTTGTAAAAAGCAAACCCTCGAAAACGAGTCGCGGGGTTCAATCTGGGCCGACATTTAACCAAAACAGTGGGACGACGTTGGCCAGACGCCGTCCTAAACACCAAAATTTGCGGCCGCTCTACGCACTGCGCTTCGGACGCCGAACCAAACAAATCCTAAATCGTCCTTCTTGGTCTCTAATAGTGTTCAGCCCTCTCGGGCAAGTCAACCCACTTATGATTACTGTCACAAATGACAAACTCAACCACACTCGTGACAAATGTTGGAAAATGTGGGAAGCTCCTGTCGGCACAAAAAAGAGAAAGAAAAAGATTGTTTGGGGGGTCGCCCGTAAGAAGCTGTCGGCAGCCGGGATCGAAATCCCGTTACCCGCTTCAGAAGGACTTTTTAATTTACGTACATATATATATATATATAATTTTAGAAAAATATGAGGAGGGCGTCCGGGAGGAAGGTGCAGGGAGGGACGACGTCGCCGAACAGCAGAGGATGGAAGGAGAGATGTCGTCGTCAGCAATAGAGGAGCGACGAGGGA
>NW_018164834.1:592991-618358 GCF_001263595.1 Phalaenopsis equestris | reverse complement strand
AGACTAGACCTCACGAAAATTGAGGTCAACAGCTCCAAAGAAAACTAACATACAAATCCTAAGTCAAATCCTCTACAGAAAACTAACATACAAATCCTAAGTCAAATCCTCTACTGCCAAGGATCTTATTACGACATCAGTGTCTACCACTGTTCAACCGACTCCTACCTAGGATATTTTAGAATCCTCTGACTCTCTGAAAAGTTAGACAAAAAACTTAATCAAGCTGTTAGGATCCAATTAGTTCTTTGTTGGCCTGTCGACCTCACACAACCATTAAGATACTATCACTATGACACGTAATTTTCTTCCTTTAGCTCGTGGATCATTAATTTAGTGTCATGGATCATATGACTGGATGCTCGCAAGCTTTCTCGATATACTATCCATGTTCTAAAAAAGATACGGTCGAATTTGAGGATGACTCCTATAATTTCATTGCTAGTAAAGAGTCTGTTAGAAAATCGGTCTAACTCTAAAATGTGTTACATTTTCCTTTGTTGAAGGGTAATCTTTATCTATCAGTAAATTGACAAATTACATTGATTGTGTTGCTCATTTCTCTCATGATGTTTGTGTCTTTTAAAATCATCGTTCGGGGAGGATAATTAGAACTGCTAAGCGGGTAGTTGAACTCTACTACTTTTAAGAAAAAAGCACGGAAAACAAGGACATACCACTCGGTAGTTGTAACCTATCTTGAGTCACTCAATGCCACATTATGTTGTTGCATTGTTGTTTGAGTCATTTTAATTGCCAATATATAAAACATTTATATCCATTGATGTTTTCTAATCAAAGTTTTTCTAGTTTCAAATGTAAGATGTATCAGTTAGCCAAAACATTATCAGGTTCATTACCACCCTACAATTACACACCTTTCGCTCATTTTTCACTCATTCACAGTAACGTATGGGGACCCTCTCGCACTGTCAGTTACACTAATAAACGATTGTTTCTTAGTTTGATTGATAACCATAGAGCAAAAATACTTCAAATTTAAATGGCTGGTAAAAAGCTCACATAATACTCCATACAAGTGATATCTTCATATCTTAAAAACAATTATTGTGATAGCTAACTCCAAATATTGGGTCAAATAATCCTTTTAATCAAACTTCAATCGCCTACAAGTACTAAAAAACATTGCATCATAGATTCATACTACTACCTAGACCTCCCAATGATGCATCACTAAAGATATGAATTCTTTTAGCAATTGATAAGATATTCAACAGAAGAAAAATCATAAAGCGAGTATTCAACCTCTGAAATACTTCTTTGTAGTGATCATCCCACAAACTTCACTGCCTTCTATGAAGACAAAATAAATTGTGTTGTAATCTATGAAAATTTTTATAAATTTCATGTGATAAAAATCAAAGACTAAAAAACCCTTTACCTAAAAAATATTAATTGATCTTGGTCTACAATAGCTTGAATATTTTGATAAACTATTGTAGTATAATCACCACTAACCGCATCACCAAAAATACACTACACCCAAAACTCACATTTTCAATGTTTAGCATATAATTCATAGCTTTTGAGTCTTTTGCAACACGACATACACACTTATCAAATATATAAGGATAGAGTCTACAACTAAGAATAAATTGAATACCATGTTTATTAGATTATAAACACAACGAATGTTATTTTCATTACAAATGACACCACCACAAACTTATAGTGACCATGCCTAATATTGAACATCATTTTAGCAACATTCTCATCCTTCGTTTGCAACCAATAATAACCTAATATTAATTCAATCTTAAAGAAAATTAACTTTCTTTCAAATTAATTGAATAATTGTAAGCTTTTTTACTTCCCTATAGTTACTATAGTCTTAAGCTTTTGCCCTTTATGAAAAGAACTAAAGCTCTGCATGGGCCATGGCAATACCTAGATCTAATTCAACCCTTCTTCAGCAACTCCTATAATTAACTTTTCAACTCTTATAGTTCATTGATTTCCACTTGATATAGTATCCTTGCTGGTGATATTAAACTTGGCAGCATGTCAATCGTGAAATCACTCTCAGTAGAGAGGCAGCTCATATAGAAAAAAGTATAGGAGCTACCGAAGAACTGAAAATTTTCATTCTACTCCCTTGATTCCTTGGTCGTATCTCTAATCTGAGCAAAGAAAATTCGATGTCCACTCTTCAACTTGAAAGCCTTCCAAAAACAAATAAGATTGAAAATACTCAATCTCTATAGAACTTGAATTCTTCTACAAGGAGATTGAACTTTTTTTCACACACATAAATGCTAGCATCGCACATACGCAAGTCCTTGAACCCAAGAACTCTTGGTTGAAAAACAAAGCTCTCGAGATTAAACTTGATTATCATCTTGCAACAATCTATAGGTATGAAATAGCTAGATAGTCCCTCCACATCTAAGAATATGAAACTTGGATAATAGCAATAAAATTAAGTTCACACTTAAACCCTTATCACCAAGCACCAGATTAACTAGGAACACAAAATTAGCATGGATGCTAGATTGATTAGGCATAAGAATAAACAATGCAGAATGCACCTAAATCGAAAAACACTCTTACGAAGCTTCTTTTGAATAAGAAATATATGTGTAATGATACTGGTCAATTCTTATAGTCTTGTTTGGTCTACGTTTAAACCCGTGGTTAAACATTTCTGCTTTTTTTGGTCACTCTCAAGGCTAATACATTAACCCCTACCACATTTTGATTGTCACCCTCATCGGTAGATCCATCATAAAAGTTGCCAAACAATGGTGCTCCCGATGCCTTCCTTTCAAATACAAACCTCTACGTTAAGTTGTAGTAATACTTTGCCTAATTCTTGAACTTGTGTGGTGCAAACATGCATTGGGGCTTAAAAAAACCTCCTTTTGCATAAATTAAGTCTTGATATAGAGTCGATGGTGACAAAAATATGCACTAGCCTCGAACCTCTTCTAGTCAAACAATCATGACTAAGTAGCATGGACACACAAAAATCCTTCAACATTCCACCCTTTATGAAGTTATCTTCATCTCTAAGTAGTTTAAATATCTATCTCAACACGTCTGACACTCTCTACTAGTACTAAGAAAAACTTGAATCTCTAATGTGACAGGGAAAATTCTCCTACTTGAAATGAGAATAATTTAGTATTTTTATGTTTTGGAAAAATATAGATTGAAAAAAAGTATATGAAGGGTATTCTATGAAGAGGAAGAGAAATAAAATAATAAAAAAATAGTAGACAAAAAAAATTATTAAGTGGTTCCATGTTGTGATATATGTCCACCATAAAGTAAATCAAAAAAGTATTCGTTGATAGAAAAGAATGAGTGCATATATGTCTCCTAAATATAAAGGCTCACAAAAGTTTGTTGTGTGATTGTGGTATATCTTAATGGAGTTTAATCCTATATATAGGGTGTCCTCCAAGAGTCTCAACTACTATTACTAACTATAATGAATGTTCTTGAAAGATGAATTGAAGATTCAACAAACATTAAAATAGATCTAATTCATGAGACATTATCCATGAATGGCTGAATTAATTACCATTTTATCTTATATTTGTTTTATCCTTTGTGAATAATGACTTCTTTTAATGAATTCATAGCATGACGATATATTTGATGTCATTATAATTTGATATTTAGATCCTAAGAGGATTTATAATGGCCAAGCAGTACCTGACTAATTGTGTTCTCGGATGGGATTTTCTAATAGTAGGCCTAAGAACTTTTCCAAGATGAATTATAATGAAAGCAAAAACATCTTGATATTTGAAGCTTTTGAACATTACTTGCTAGATGTATGGCCTTGAAATCATCCAACACTAGAAAATTTGTAGAGATTTTTTCCACCATAAAATTCTATAGGTGGATCACAAAAGTGTTTCAAAACGTAATTGTTAATTCATTAAATTTCATTCCTTTGTTGCTTTTGTGTGAGAATTTTATGCATATTCAACAAGTTGAAATCTTTAAGGTTGTCTCCCTTTGCAATGTTTAACTAGGTGGATCACAAGAGACCACAATAAGAAAAAAGTGAGGTTTCTTAGATGTCCCAAATTCCACAACTAATATAGATTTGTTAAGCAACATTGTTAATTTTTTTTACAAAATAAATAAGAGATGAATATACATATGTTCATACCTTTAAAAGACAACAGTCTTAAAGATGAGAAAAACAATGACAAAAAGCATATCCCTTAAATTATGATTTTGAAGCATCATTGAAGTTTAAACCTTATAATGTGCTTCCTGAAGAGGATATCTTCCGAGACCTGTTACTCTCAAGGCAGGACCATTTGTGGAAAAGGTTGGTATGTGGAGGAATTAACAAATGAAGAAATGAAATTAACAAATGAAGTTAATTTACTAGTTAATAGAGCGAATTTCTCCACTATTATTCTTCACTCCAATGTTCCCATAGAGGGCATGGATGTCCAAGCCTTCCTCGATTAGATTTTGATCAAAGAGATTACATACTTTTTGCATCTTAGACATCCTCGTCAACTCTCTTGTTATAACCATCGATGAAATCATTCACAGGGTGGATAGATTAGAAAGGAAGCTAAATCTCCAAAAATAATAATATAAGCGTTGAACGAAAAATTGGGGATCCAAAAATCCCAATTTGAAGATATTGAGTAGAATTTTATGTGGTTAACACCAAGTTTAATTAGTTGAAGCGTTATTTGAATGATTATAAGCCAAAATGGGTCAAATTAAAGAAAAACTCTAGCCAAAATATCGAAAGTAGTCTAATTGGTACTCATTATCTAGAGACATGTGAAGTTCTAAAATTATTAAATTTTACAAAACAATTCCATAGTGGATATGCAAATGTGTTACAATCAAACATTATGTTTGTTGATGTCCATAGTTTAAATATTACACTATTATGAGGAGATACCTCGATGAGGCTAATAAAGAAGAGTGCTAAATGAAGAAGGGTAAGGTAAAATAAACAAAAGGACAATAACAACCAAGCCTCATGGTAGAAGCCCCATCAACATCTTCTATTCTTTCTCCCGTTCAATTAAGTTACAAAAAAAACTCTTCATCCCTAACTTTCATAATGGCCACTTTTCCGTTCACAATCTAAAGAACGGATTCGCTTTCTCCTTAATTTCCAACTCTCGATGCATTCAAGTGAGATCACTAAGCAAGCGCAGGCAAAAAAAAAGTGAGACTATGTGGTTGATCTCATTTTTGAGAGAGGCAGTGTCACACTATGTTGCAGCTTGGCATTACATAGCCCCACCACATAACTTAATATAGCACCATCTCACTCAGATGAGAGCCATCAACTCATTCTTACTCCATACATGTACTCAAACATTTACCAGAAAGTTTGACTAAGAAGCTTGGGGAACTATAAATAAAAAAGAAAATGAGTTACATTTCTAAATAAAAAACAAAAATTATGAGATGGTCCTTTGTTGTAAGACATTTTATCATTTCTAAAGAAGGCATACAAGATGCTAAATGCACCATTCAACCATAAAAGTAAAACGAATAAACCCATCCAAAAACCTTAAATAGAAAGAAGGAATTGATTTCTTGAAACCCCTTTACTCTACTCAAATAAGCTTTGAAACAAGGGGAACTAATGTGGAATGAAAATTTACACCCTCTACCCCTTTCTTTGATCCATCAAGCATCATACAAGAACTATCTAATGACATAGTATTAAACGAATGTCATAAGAGCTACTGTAACCCCAAAGTTGGGAATACAAAATGTGCATGTTAGATAAATCGAATGCTTGAGATCAAGGCGCATACAATTTACGAAGCCAGGATGACGAATAGGACCAACACTTGAGGACCAGCAAGAGGACAACTTTCTATACGCGCGCACATTTAAATTTACTTTAGATTCTTCACAATGAAAATCACCACATTTTTCTATATAGTAATAACAGGCCTTCATGTTCATGCACAAATAGTGATAGCCTCAACAATAAATGACTTCAAAAAGAATAAAGATTTTCAACTCAATGATGAGCTTGAGACCATTTCTGTTAAGCTTGGTTGCTGGTGAACCAAGCTGAAGAAAGACTCAGCTCGTTCATGTCGGCTTATTTACACAACTATATCTCACAAGCAATGTCTTCCGCCGCTCATCATTTCTCATGTTTCATTGTACGCTTGTCTTCCAAGCACATTGTTCGCACATACATTAAAGCTAACTTCACAATCTAAACAGAGCATAATGATCAAAAGCGAGAAACGTAACCAAAACACTTGTCAGGAACCTCATGAAAACGACATTTGCCATTGTCCCGTTCCTATCCGGCCGCCGTAAATGATACCATCGTCGAACCCAGCTTGAGACATCCGTTCATGCTTCCTCTGTCACCTGAGTAGCCAATGCTGTGGGGGCTTGGAGTTGCCTCCCCTTCAACACCCCATTCGTCCCTCCACATAATTGCCCCAAATTTCGGAAGAAATATTACATCACGCACTTAAAAGTAAAAGTAAAGTGCGTGCCCAATCAAAACACGTCACGATATCTCGTACGTTAGAGTAAAAAAACGGCGCAGTAACACGGGAAATATTCTCTTCTCGGAAGAAATATCACATCACGCGGCCAATCAAAACACGTCACGTCGGCGCAGTAACACGGGAAATATTTTTTCCTGTGTTATTTATGTATTATTACGCGTTATTCATGTGTTATTGCGTGTTATTCATGTGTTATTGATGTGTTATTGTGTTATTATAACACCAAGAATATTTTCAAGATACAATAACACATGAATAACACACAATAACACTTGAATAACACGGGAAATATTCCCGACAGAGAAAAAAACGGCGCAGTAACACGGGGGAATATTCTCTCCCGTGTTATTCTTGTATTATTGTGTGTTATTCATGTGTTATTGTGTTATTATAACACCAGGAATATTCTCAGGATACAATAACACATGAATAAAAAACACACAATAACACATGAATAACACGGGGAGGAATATTCCCCGTGTTACTGCGCCGTTTTTTTTCTGTGTCGCGCGGGATATCGTGGCGTGATTTCATTGGGTACGCACGTTCCTCTACGTGCGTAGTACTGATGTAATATTTTTTCCAATCTCGCCGGCATCTTAGAACACCGCCGGCCAAAAAAATCGTTGCTCTCGAGGCACACTTAATAATAACTCAATACTACCAATATTATCAACCCTAAACCCTAAATATTACTATTTGTGCTTACACAATTTGAATGTAATAATTTCTTTCATTTTTTGCCCGCTTATCAAAAAATATCATGTCTGGAGTCTGAACACAACTATGAGTTTTATCTCCAATAAAATCTTACCACGCGGAAGCTCTAGTCTCCTTAAATACGAAATCTTTGTGCTTACACAATTTGAATGTAATACTTTCTTTCATTTTTGGCCCGCATATCAAAAAATATCATGTCAAGAGTCTGAACACAACTATGAGTTTTATCTCCAATAAAATCTTACCACGCGGAAGCTCTAGTCTCCTTAAATACGAAATGAATGAACGTTTTATTTTAACATATCACCCAACCCAATCCAGCCCAGTTCTTCTAAAACAAAGCTCTTCGTGCCGGATAGAGTTTCGCAGGGCAAAATTCTCACTCTCTCTTGTCGGACAAAAAATATTGATAATGAAATATATAAAAAATGGTGAAACTCGAACTCGAACTCCGGATGAAATATTTTTTACTATGAAAAACTTCCACACCACTGACGAAAAGAAATAGGTGAGATTTATGAAATTGAGATTTCCACTTCCACTTATAAATTATTTGATCATTACATAAATTATTTTTTTTAATAATTACGAAGAAATCGTCTGAAATATTGATATTTACAAATTAATGTTGTTTATTTGAGCCAACGAACCGGTGCATCTACGCTTGACACTATCAAATTATTGAGAACTTCGATAAAAATGAAAATTACGGTTTTGAGTTTTGCTACGAATTTTGATATTTGAGTGAGAATTTGAAACTTGGACGAAAGAGGTGATTAATTTGTAAATAACAAGTTTAGGGTGGTCGATATGTAATTGCCCTTGTATTTTTTTTAATTTTTCTTAAAATATTAATATTCATAATAAAATTTTAGCTCTTATTTATTGATTTTAATAATTATTTTTTCAACCATTCTTAATAAAGAAATGACTTAGTAATATTGATACTTTTTTATGTGCATTTACATACATTCGCAGTCCAATTCTTATGTATTTACATATTTAACATCAAAATTTTGATTAGTATATTTATGCCTCGAAATCATTCATATTATATTAAAAATATTATTATTTTAACTTAATGAAATAAATAAATATTATTATTTTAACTTATGAAAGTAAAATACACCTTTCACTTATAGATAAGATGTTATATATGTAAAAATTTGAATTTTAGTGTTAAATATTTAAGAACTGAGTGGTATGCATGTAAATCTTTAAATTTTTGTTTCGATATATTTCAATAATTTTAATTTTTTTATATGAATATAATATAATTTTTTTACTATTCATAAAATAAATTCAATAATTTTAAGTCCTAAAAGTATAGCAGCTATTCTGACAGAATTTTTTTAAAAAGCAAATAAATAAATAAATAAATAAAACTGCAAAATGTCAGAAACTATTATTATGTTTTTTGAAAGAAACATTATAATAATTTTAATTAAAAATAATGTTTTTTTGTAATAATTTTGAAAGTAACTGGTTGACCGTTGAGTCCAACCCATTAATTTAAATTTATTATTTGTTTTATATTTTGTTTGATTTGTATTTTAAAATTATTATTATTTGTTTTATATTTTAAAATCTTCTTCTTGTTTCCGAAAATTGTTTAATATAATTATAAATTTATTAGCTATTTTTTATTGGATAAAAATAGATAAAAATATAGCATTTGCAATTATATTTATAATTTATTTTCACAAAATTATTCTTATTTTGTTTATGCATTAAAATCCATAAATCCACAAAATATTTGCATAGTCAATTAATGCAAAAATTACACATCACCAATCCGTAGGACGGAATCATAGGGTGGGCAAAATCATCAAATATATATATTTTTTAAGTATTCGGCAAAAAATATATCGAAAATGAATGAAATTACTAAATTGCCCAAACTAAATTAGAAAAAAAAATATTATATTTTATTATTTAAATTAGAGATCGTAGCCTTCAAAGAGACCAGTTGCCTTCCCTGAACATGATGCATGAAAACAACTTGTAAAGCTTGTTCCACTCATTAGAGTATAAGCTTTACTTCTCCACACGTTTTGTATGATAAAATAAGGGGAATTTACATACATGCCACACAATTCTTATATATATACATATATAACTTCCAAACTTTCATGTTTAAATAAGTAACATTCAAATAGTTGATATAGCATCAAATATACCACTAACCCTAACACGTTAAAAGTAAAATATGCATTTTCATGCATGAGTTCTAATTATCAATTTATTATAAATATAAACATCAAATTTAAGTGGGGGTATGCATGTAAGTTTTTCTTAAAATAAAAAATCTCATTTTTTATCTGCGCTTCTTCAAAATATTGTCTTTATTAATTATTGGGCAAAAATAGGATTAAGTATGAGAAGACACCTTGACTTATATGAAAAGTTAAGCCATGTAAAAGACAAAAAATTACGAGACCTAGCCCAACTGAAATAATCCACTATATAATTATGAGTACATAGATCTAATCTTTATTTTAATTAGGAAAAATGAAGTTTATAAAGTTGTGCAACAATTAGTTCATCGATAATAAATGTAATATAGTTGTAAAGAATGTAGTTCTCGGCGATAGAAAGCCGCAATGGTCATAGTCGATTAATGTGAAGGCAATACTCCGTCGTGAACGATGTAGACGGTGGTTATAGCACCAACTTGCCTTAGAGGTCGTGGTTAAAATTCATGACAGTAGTTGGCTATGTGATCATTGATGATTATTTCAAGAGTGTTGGTTGGCCATATAGGTCATAATAATGAGCTACAGGAGTTGTCAGTCACGTATGTCGTAGTTGGTCACCTACGCCGTAACGGTGTGATGTGATGACATATGTAGATGCTGAAATTTGGAGCTGCATGAGCTATGACAATATTTGTATGCCTTAAATAAATCTGCTTAGAGTTTCAAAATGCCACAACTCTATTTAGAGAGATTGATTTTATTAGCTTTCAAAAATTTATATGATGAAAAAAATTTTTTTTTTAAACCTGACATGTTAAAGCGCTATAATTATAAAAAACATATTAGCAATTTTTTTGAAAAAAATATGACCTTCTAAGCAGTTGTTTTATCCACCACAACCCTTACGATCACCTTTTTAAAAAACTACAACCACACCAAACAAATCCTCAAGCAAGACAATGAGTCTGGGTAGGGCGATCGTAATTTTGTAAAGATGATTGTAACATTCATGGATAAATTAATTTTTGTAAGACATTATTAAAAATTAAAAAATTATTTTTTTCTAATTGAGATAATAACTTTCATTTCATCACATTTTAACACATGATTGTCAAAAACAGCATCTCATTTAAAAAAATAAAAAAAAAACTTGAAAAACAAGGAAAAAAAGGTTCCACAAAGAAGATTGTAATAGCAGGCAGAAAAACATCTCAAAAAGATGCTAAATTATTAATTGCAGTTTCTACAAAATGAAAGATGCACAAACAAACAAATTTGCTCACCACCAATTATATGTTAATCAAGCCTGATAGCAATCACATACATAACTTGAAAAAAATAAAGAGAGGGAAAACCATAGGCGTGCTGGAGACTTAGTACATGGAATATATTAATATATACATTGCAAGAATTCCCACAATTTTTACTCCTAAGATCTACTGAAGTGAGTTTCAACGAAATCTGAAGCAATATAAAATAAGTCCCTATAGTTAACATATCTCACAACCCTAAACCCTAAGACTGACGAATTAATACAATAAGGCCAATCAAAGCCTGGGAAAGAATACAAAGAGACTGATCCTACCAAAGCTTCACTGCTACACTGACCTCTAAACCCCAAATCTATCTGCTATAATCTCATCTCGAGTGTCATGAAAATCGAGGAGTCAAGGAAATTCATGAATGAGAGAACTTCAATCTAAAAAGATAATTTACAGAGATTATAGAAAGGATGCTTACAAGAGCCGATGCTGCCGAAGTCCTTTACTGAAATGCGGCTGCATTAACCGAACATAGAGTCCATTCATCTGAACCAACGCATCATGGCTGCCCTGCTCGACTATCTTGCCGCCATTAAGAACCACAATGTTATCCACATGTCGCATCATAGCCGCTCTATGAGCAATAAGTATAGTCGTCTTGTTCCCTATAACTAGCGTATCAAGTGCTTCTTGAACAACTCGGCTCGACTCAGACTCGATGGCGGAGCTCGCTTCATCTAACAGCAATATAGGCGCATTTTTTAGAACTACACGAGCAATAGCGATCCGCTGCTTCTGACCGGGTGTTAAATCGACTCCTCTCATGCCAACGTGTGTGTCGTAGCCATGGGGCAAACTGCTGATAAAATGGTGGGCATTCGCTATTCTCGCCGCTTCTTTCATTTCGGCTTCGGTCGCATTATGTCGAGCATATATGATGTTCTCTCTGATTGTGGTTGAGAAGATGATGGGCTCCTGCTGTACCAAACCCATGTGGCTTCGCAACCATCTTAAATTAAAATGCTTTAAATCACGACCGTCCAATAGGATCTGGCCAGAAACAGGATCGTAAAATCTCTCGATTAGGGAAATAATCGTGCTCTTTCCGGAGCCAGAAACACCCACCACGGCAACCGTTTGTCCGCCGCCAACTTTGATACAGAAATTATTCAGCACCATTAGATCGGGACGATTTGGATAGCAAAAGTCGATGTTTTTAAGCTCGATGCTTCCATAGACGGTCGGCGGTTTAACGCCAGAGTTGTCATCCGGATCTATCACAGGAACTCGGTCGATAATTTCGAATACGGAAATGAGTGAGTTCCTCCTTTTTAAGATATAAGGAGCTAAACCAAAAGGCTCGACTAATGCGAAGGTGGCGAAGGAGAAAACCATGTATTCTTTGAGAGCTGTGACTAGTTTGAGGTGGCCGTTATGAACGGAGACGGCGGTGTACCAAAGGAGAAGAGCATTACAGGAAAAAAGTAGGAATTGTGAGAAGCCGAAGGCGAAACCAATACCCATACCATGGAAAAAGCTCTTCTTTAATATTCCACTTAGCTGCAACCCATAAAGTTCCATCACCTTGTTACCGGCACAGAATGCGACGACGGTGTAGATGTTCCTAACGGCATCTTCAAGAACCAAAGAGGCCTTCCTGTGCATCTCCTGGATGCCTCTTGAGAATCCAGCGAGCCACATTTTCTGCAATGAGTAATGGATATGATTAAGCATTGATTCATAAAATTGATAACGAAATATAAGGATCAATTCTCATGAAGGTTTCTAAGCAAGTTTAAAAGTTAGAATTTAAACTATGCATTATATAAAAGCAGGTTTCAATCAATAACTGAAGGAAAAGCATGAACCCAGAAGGTAACAACGTTCTTCACAAAAAACTGCCAGGAATATCAACCACATATGAGAGGAGTTGATGGAGATCTAAAAGTTCGAGATATCATTTCACGTATATTTATCAATTATCCTTTTTCCTAGTTCATTTTAAAATGTTTAAAAAAGGGCATTTACATCCATACTACCTATTCCTACGTATTTTCATATCTAACTCCTAAAACTTACTTTTTACATTTGTACCACCCAAAACTTTCATGCCACATTAAAAAATACCATCACTTTAAATTTTAAAAACTGGAATACACCTTTTCTTGCATACACAAGATGGCATGTATGTAAAAATTGAAGTTTAGATGTTAGGTAAATAAATACATAGTAATTGAGTGGTATGTACGTAAATCTTCCTAAAAGAACATGCCTACGACGTAAACTGCTATATGAATGGGAAGTAGTCTAGTATTTTGAATCATTTGTTAGGTGAAATACATCCCTAAAAAGCTGGAACTTTCCGCCTAAGCAAATATATGATCTTCATTGCCACTAGTTACACAATGTCTGCATGTTATTTCTGTTACAGGAGTTCCCAACCATTAATGCATGCTTCCCACAGCTTCAATTTTGTCACATCTGTAGTTCTTCCACTTTTGGGTTGTTTTGTAACTCTCCTTGTTGGCCCCTCACTACCGCTCTTGAAGTTCCACCAAATCACCGTGCAGCCACTTTATGCCTCCCCTATTTGCTCCTCCAAGTCACGGATACAGTCCCTCTGCTCTTTACCGCCTCTCTGTTTGGGATATTTACATCCGTGGCACAGAATTCTTATGCATTTACATATCTCACCCCTAAACTTACAAAGTTACATACATAGAACTTCCATACTTCAAACCTATGCATATAAAAGAGTGTTTCACTTTTAAAATGTGGTAATGATAGTGATAGTGTTATTTTTTTATGTGATATTAAAGATTTAAATGTTGCGTGTGTAAATATAAAAATTTAGGTGTGAGATATGTAAATACATAAGAATTGTGAGCCACTCAAGTAAACGCCCCTTTCCTACTTTATTGGTCCTTCGAAATCTATAAACAGGACGGAAAAATGCGAAAAAAAATTCATTGGGCATTGAATGGTAAAATAATAAATCAACAAAAGGACCGAACATTTGTCACTGCCGATAATTCCGTCCCTGTTCGTCCTTCAGTCCAACATCAAAATTACTCCACCATCAATCACAAAAACATCATAAAACTCCAGCAAAAATTAACTTTCAAAACTCAATTCAAGTTTTGAAACACTGCCTGATAAATATAAATAAATAATATTCAGCGGTAATATATTTTACCTATAATGCTCATGCTATGCGTGAGAGGCTAAAACATTTGCGCATGCACGCTTTACTGTAACTGCAAGCATGAATAAGTACTAAAAATGAAATTATATCCATGAAATAGCACACATTCACAAAGAAATAAAATCACTAAATACAGAAGAATAAGTAGCAAATCACTATCATAAATTTAACGATTAAAGCGATATTAATAATTATATTTTCCTGGCCAGATAAACATGGCACTAGAATTATTTAACACCGAAAGGAAGCTTACCATTATATTAGCTCACCTGTGCAATAGCAGAGACTGTAAGAACGGGCAAAGTGGCCAAAGCAACTAATGCAATCCGCCACTCGAGTAGCATTCCGATAACAACAGCCACAACGACAGCGGCAGTGTCCTGTATAAATATCGAAAGTCTATTACTGAAAGCTGCACGAACAAATGTGGCGTCATTTGCCAAGCGCATTGATAATATGTCCACACTGTTCTCGTCCTCATCATACCATCCTACTTCGTTGCGTAACATGGCTGAAAAGCACCAACGTTAAGCTCAGAATTCACCCACATTTCAACTTTAACATGACTGTCAGATAAAATAAAAAATAAAAAATAAAAATAACTAAGGGAGAATTACATGATTATCGCACAATTCTTATATATTAAGATATCTAACACCTATACTTTGATATTTACATGCACAACACTGAAATATTTAAAATCTCATCAACAGTGCCACTGTTACTAACTTTTTAAAGGTGAAATACGCTTTATCATGCATAGGTTTATAACACCAAATTATTATAAATATAAATAACAAACTTTAGGAGTTAGATATATGTATACATAAGAATTGTGTGGTGTGCACCTAAATTTCCCAAAACTAAGAGATTTCCTAATACTAATTACCCGAGAACATCATCCTTCGAATTCGCTCGGTCATCTTCTCCCCCATAATGCCGAAATAAAAATGTTGCAAAAAATTTGCAAGCACAGTGATAAGGCCCAAACAAGAAATGACGAGACACCATTTGTTAACTTCATTTTGAACATCGTCAACACCAATTCTATAATATGCCGCCATTATCAATGCGACAGTGTAAGCAAAAATAGGATTAAATGATCCAAAAATGGCAGCACCAACGCTTCCCAGGAGAGCATAAAGCCATTCTGTGAAACTAAGCTCAACAAGCTTCCAAAATGATGGTGGCTTCAGATGCTTCGAGTCTCCTGTGTGTCTTCGTTTCATGACGGGTGAATCATTAAACTTATTAAGTGGACGGCTGAAAGTGCTTGAATGGGAGCGCTCATTTTTGGGATCTGAAGTCAAAAGCGGAGATATGGGAGATTCTGGATCTGAATTGTTCGAGGTTTGCCGATTAAGTGAATGTACGTCGATCTTGGGAAGTTCAGGCAACCTCATTTCGAAACTATCCTGTCGTTTAATGGATGGAACTCTTTCTGTAACTATCATGGGCATCCCATTTTCCATAATTCGCTCCGAGGGAGGGCTGCGAACCTTTGGTGATTCCTGTAGGCTTCGATTACCATCCGGAAGCTTAACAGTATTAAACCCACGAGCCCTGTGAAGCGAGAAGGACTTCACCATCTTAGGAGATGATGGTTCTTGGAGAAAATGATTATCAGATGAATCCTTTTCAATTTGAAAAGTACCAGGATATTTATGATTCTTGATAGGTGTCCTGATAACAATTATATAAATTAAAATTTGTCACTCTTATCTCAGACAAAAAAAAGAAGAAAATAAATTATCTGCATTCGTTGCCCATGACATGATAGTTACATATATAGCACATTGGTGCTTTAAACTTATTCATGAAAAGGTGTGTTTCACCTTTAAAGAGTGATAATGCTATTATTTTTTTTATGCGATATTAAAGATTTGAGTGTTATGTGCGTAAATATGAAAGTTTATGTGTATGATATGTAAATATATAAGAATTGTGTGCTATGTAAATATGCCCCCCATAGGAATATGAAATTACCTTTTAGGGAGTTTTGCTGCTTCTTCGCATCTGAGAAGCTCTGCATAAAGGCCATCCAGGGTGAGCAATTCTTCATGTGTACCCATTTCTACAAGTTGACCTTCCTCCATCACTGCTATATAATCAGCATTTCTTATAAGGCCAAGACGTCTAGCTATGATTATGGTTGACCTCCCAAGCATGAGTATGTCCAACGCCTCCTGAACAGATCTTTCTGCATCAAAATCAAGACCACCTGTGACCTCATCCAGAAGAAGAATAGATGGATTTGAAAGTACAGCCCGAGCAATAGAAAGCTTTATCATTTGCTCTTCTGTTAATACTAAGCCAGCCCTTCCAACCTGGAATGCAATAGTTAAAACAAGAAGCAATGTTGAGAGAACAGGAAAAAAAAGAAAGATTTACATACATATCACTAAATTCCTATGTATTCGCATATCTAACTCCTAAACTTTAATTTTTGCATATATGTAATCTTACCTATGCATGAAAAGGTGTATTTCACATTTAAAAAGTTAAAATATTGTTATTTTTTATGTGATATTAAAGATTTCGGTGGTATAAAT
This sequence comes from Phalaenopsis equestris, assembly GCF_001263595.1. NCBI lineage: Eukaryota > Viridiplantae > Streptophyta > Magnoliopsida > Asparagales > Orchidaceae > Phalaenopsis > Phalaenopsis equestris. Next base: position 601,915 of record NW_018164834.1, on the reverse strand, counting down.
GTAAAAAATATACTCCAGGTATTAGATTAGTAAATACATGAAAACTGGGTCATGTATGTAAATGCCCCACCAAAGAAAGCCAAAAAGCATAAGATGGAAAGATATTTGTATACCTGTGTATCATATCCCTTTGTAAGCGAGCTAATAAATGTATGTGCATGTGCTGTCTTGGCAGCCTCTTCGATCTGATCAAAAGTAGCAGATCTCCCATATGCAATGTTGTCCCTAATGCTTAGACTTAATAATGCTGGCTCCTGTGTGACAAGTCCTATTTGGCTTCTCAACCATTCAAGCTTCAAATTTTTTATATTTTCTCCATCCAAAAGTACTTCTCCTGCAAAAAAGAAAAAAAGATCCCATGGAAAAAAAAACGTAAGTATTTAAAATAAAGCCAAGCTTCTAAAAGAGTTCTAAAAAAGCAACTTACCTAATGTAGGATCATAGAAACGTTCCATGAGAGGAATTATGCTGCTTTTTCCTGAACCATTCCTACCAACAAGAGCCACTGTTTTTCTTGAAGGAACAGTCAAGGAGAACCCACTTAGAATGGGTATTTCGGGACGAGATAAGTAGCTAAAATATACGTTGCGGAATTCGATGTTTCCTTGTACAGAAGATAGGGTATTTCCATCATGATCGGCAGTGGAAGCTGAGCGGCTTATCATCTCATAAAGTCTATAAGCAGCAATCCTCCCTTGCTCAAATGAATAGAAATTTGTTGCTGCTTGATTTAACCCCCTAAAAGAGTTTGGGAAGGAAAAAAAACATAAATTCAGGATATAGTGAAGAAATAAAAAAATCTGTCAGAGCTGCTCAAGTTCGGAGTACATACAGGCCGCTCAAAATCACAGAAAATAGAGCAGTTATGATCTCGCCGCCATTTGCTTTTGCGTGCAACACCAGGAACCTTCCAACCCAAAGTTGTAAAGCGCAAGAACATATGGCTAGTCCATATGTGAATCCAAGTCCTAGACCTTGCACAAGACTAATCAATATTCCATATCGCAGTGTTGCTTGCAGTGAAGTAGCATAAGAGTACTTTGCCAATGTCTCATTTGTAAATGCATACAACGTTTTAATGTAAGTGATGGCCTGCATCAAATATTTACTACAAATTAAAACCAATTAGGTAAAAAAATATATTGTTTTAGAAATGAAATGGGAAGCATATTCTTAAAGTTTGGAAAAAAAAACAATTCGCTTACAAGACATTGAATTGAATAAATAATTATCAGAAACGTATTATTCAGCAAAATAACTCACAAAGTTACTTTTTAAATTTTAGTGAAGTCCAAGGTAGATAATCCCAGCTGTTTCTTAGGCTTATGTGCACGTAATAGCATAGCAAACATGTTGTGCACTGGGTCGAAAGAAATGCACAAGTCAACAACACAAGTTTCAGGCTTCTGCAGCCCATTTTATATAGGCCAGTTTGCTGAATCCAGAAGTATAAAAAATAGAAAGAAAATTTACATGCATAACACTTAAGTCCTATGTATTTACATATAACTTCATTTTTTACATATATGCCATCTTACCTATACATTGAAAAAATGTAATGTTTTAAATTTTAAAGTGACAGTATTTTTATGTGATATGAAAAATTTGAGTGTTATAAATGTAAAAAGTAATGTTTAGGTGTTAGATATGTAAATACAAAAAAATTGGGTGGTATGTATGTAAATGCCCCAAAATCAAAACCTGTTCAGCTATGCTTGCAGCTTCAGCATATGCGTCTTGAATGTTCTCAGCAAGTCTATGTAGAAATATGTTTGATATGCCACCAGCAGCAACAATAAATGGACCTGTACCCAGGGTCAAGAGTGCAATTTGCCAGCAATTAATCAGACCAATGACAAGACCGCCAAAAAAAGTAGCCATATTATGTATGTAATTTCCAACCTGCAGACATAACTGCAATCTTAGAAAATAATGGCAGAAGATTAAACAAAGATGCTCAGATCATAAAAGAATTTATTTCACATAATATATAGATCTTTAAGCTAAGAAATCACATAGATCAAGTAACAATAGGAGCACATAGAAATAACCTTCTCGCTCAGAGCAGATTGAATGAGTAAAACGTCACTCAAAACTTGACTAACGATGTCTCCATTGTTCCCATAAGTATCAAAAAAGCTCATGTCCTGGTTTAGTAATACTTGGACATATTTTGACCTGATGACTGCAGTCTGCCTCTCTCCAGTAATAATCCAGCAAGAGACCTCTGCTAGAATTCAGAAAATATTAACCAAGGTGCTCAAAAAGCTAAGGGGCAGTTTGGGATCAAATTTTTATCTTTATTTTTATTTTTTAAAATTTTAATTCATTTTATTTATATTTTAATTTAGATTAAATTATGTTTGATATAGCTATTTGTTTTTAAAACACTCAAAACACCTTCTTTTAGGTGTTTTGATCGTTTTTAAGAGCAATTTATTTATTTATTAAAAAAAATTAAAAATATATAAAAACTTATACTAAACAAACATATATTTAAAAATAAAATTTAAATTTAAAAAACAATAATAATAATAATAATAATAATAATAATTTTAAATTTAAAAAATAATAATAATAATAATAATAATAAGTGATCTCATGAGGTTGTAAACATTTAACAACCCTTAAATAAATCAGCAATGTATTAAAAATAATGAAAATGAGATTAAGATAAAAAAAAAAGACTTGGACTTACCGATCCATGCAGCAGCAAATACACCAGCTGCAATATAAATAATGTACAGAGCATGCTGCCACCAGAAAATAAAACAGAACTTTCAGTAAAAAGCTAATGCAAATGGTCTCAAGCAATCAAACTGTCCATTACATTTCTTTAATTATATGAATTCAACATAGTCAACAACAATAACGACAAGCATGTATCCCACTAAGAGAGGTCGGCCACATGAATCGTTTTTTTTCCATTGCGTCCTATTGAGTGTCATATTTTCATTTAATTCTAATAAATTAAAAATCAAAATTCATTTTCTTATACAACATGCCAAGTCCTTTTAGGTTTATCTCTGCCTTTCTTAATATAAGTTGAATCTAAAACATCTACTCCCCTAACTGAATCATCATATGGTCGACATTTAATATAACAAAACCATCAAACATGACTCTAATTTTGTCTGCCACTGGAGCTACACCAAACTTATCACGAATATATTCATTTTGCATTTTATCTCTAAGTGTCAAGCCACTAATCCACCTAAGCATTCTCATCTCAGCAACACTTAACTTTGTTTTATGCTTCTCTTTTAAAGGCCAACATTCTGAGCCATAGAGCATTGCAGGTCTCACCACCATCTTATAAAACTTTTCCTTTCAATATAAGGGGTACTTTTCTATCACACAATAGACCTGATGCATTCCTCCACTTCAACCAACCAACTTGAATTCTACTAATAGCATCCCCAACTATATCACCATCACTTTGAACAACATACTTGAGAATCTAAAACATTCACATCTTTTAATGATTTGATCACTCATAGTTACAACTCCACTAAAGCTGCTACTACTATAGTTACATTCAATGTATTCAACTTTAGATCTACTTAAAAGAAGGCTTTTAAACTCTAATGTAGACCTCCATAATTGAAGTTTTTTTCCCTAAACTCTTTATCTAGTTTTATCTACAAGAAAGATATCATCAGCGAAAAGCTTACACCAAGATACATCCTCCTGTAAATGCTCAACAAGAGCATCCATTAACTAAAGCATAAATCCAAACTGATTATGAGAAATCGTTGTAGCACGTCTTAACCTATGTTCAATTACCCTCTCCCATAATTTTGAAGTACAACGCATCAACTTAATTTCTCTGTAATTTGCACACACTTGTGTTATTTTTAAAAATGAGAACCAACACTCTTCTTTCATTACTCAGGCATCTTTTTAGTTTTTAAAATAATATTAAAGAGTAGTAATCCAAGAAACTCTCAAATCTCTTAAATATTTTCACACTTCAATTGGAAAATCAATGACTATCATCAGGTCCTAGTGATTTTCCAACCCTGATTTTCTTTAAAGCCTCATCAACTGCTTTTTTACTAATGCGACGGTAAAAATAAAACATTTTACTATTATTAATGATATTAAGATTAGTAAGATAGATCGTATTTTCGGAAACTTTATCGATAAGTTTATCAAACTAGCTCTCCCACCTATGTTGAATATCCTCCTCTAGCAAAAACACTAAATGAATTTCATCTTTAATGGACTTTACTTGAGTTAAATCTTTACTTTTTTTTACTAGTTTACAAATATATTTTTCACTCTATTTAGTATCTAATCTATTATAAAAATCACTAAAAGCAAAATTTTTGGTGTCACAAATTATTCTCCAAGACTCCCTACAGGCAACCTTATATTTTTCTCAATTCTCTAAGTTTTATATTTAAATCAATTTTTATAACACAACTTCTTATATTTTATCTTTTCTTTAACATTATTATTCCACCACCATCTATTTTTATTTATATAAACTTTTCATTTGATTCTCCAAGTACATCTTTTATCACTTGTTTAATATTATTTTTGATTTTATCCCACATAGAATTTGCTTCTTCATGAGCATCCCAAATCTTGAAATATTGAAGCTTACTCATAAAAATAATTTTATTTATTTTTTAGGTACCTCCATCTAATTCTATGACAATGATTCCTAGTATTTTTTATTCTACAATTCTTCGTCTTAAAATCTAGAACTAATAATCGATTTTAAGTACTTAAATTCTCATCTTGAATGACATAACAATCTTTGCATACTTGATGATTTATTTTTCTCATAAGAAAATAATCATTTTGTGTTTTATTAGAACCATTATTATAAGTAACAATATGTTTATCTCTTTTCTTAAAGTATTAGCAACAATAAAATCATACGCTAAATTAAAATCTAATATGACTCTACCTTCTTCATTGATCACTCTAAAACCGTAGCCACCATGAATATTTCTTAAATCTTCTACCACTCTAACAACATGATCATCTCCAATAAAAACTCTTTCTTCAAGAGGTATAATTTGTATTAAGTATTTTAGATCATTCCAGAATTTTTCTTTAGAACCTATATCTAAACTTACTTGAGGAGCATAGACACTTATAACATTAAAAGTTTAAGTATCATCAACAATCTTAAGGGATACACCTACATCATTTCTAATGCAAATCCTAACTGAATACCAAAGTTTAAAACCTAAGCTATCAACATCCTTAATTTTCTCTTCAACACATTTAGTTTCTTCAATACATAATATATTTATGTTTCTATAAATCATAATATCAACTAATTTCATTAATTTACCTGCGAAAGTAGCTATATTCTAAGATTGTATCCTAATATTAGTTTCATGTATTAACGTCTTTACTCGCATCCGGTTATAATGTGAGACCTCTTGTTTATTTGAAACCACAATGAGACGTCGATGTAGCAACCCTCGCACACTTTTCACTGTATTCAGGTCATTCAGCGCATCGCTTCCAAGTGACACCCTAGCATATTGCACAAGGATCTAAATTATTCATAGCATGATTTTTCGATAAATTTTATGATAATTGTCGACAACCTACGCAACCCTCCACTTTTCACATCCAAGACTCGGGACCCGACAAAAGCAGTGTTCCAGAAAAAGCCCTAGAATTCAGCATAAATAAGTAAAAAAAAATTAAAAAGGAACAAATAATAGCAGGAGTTATTCAACATATTGTTTGCAGTATATCAATAGGTTTAGGGCAAAAAACGATTAGGAAAGGCATAAAGAGAGTTTCTGTTATAAAAGAGACAAACCTATGACCGTTTGAAGCTAATTAATGATTTTAGAATAAAAAACAAAAAAAAAAAGATAAATAAAGAGATTTTCTGTTACAAAATACAAAAGTATATGCCCATGATAGAAGATATCAACACAAAATTAATTACGACATAACAAAGTATTGAATGATGAAGCTACACATCTTCTAACAAGCTTCAAAATTAGTAGCCTTAGTCTTAGGTTTATTCTTTGATGTTTGCAGTTATTTTTCAGATGCAAAATGGTTATATAATAAGATACACAAAAATGTAAAATTACCAGCCAATCAATAAAAATCATATTTCATGCCTTCGGTCACAAGAACCAAAAAAAAGGATAAACGTATGCATGAGTTCACAAGTAAACCAGTGAAGCCGTAATTTGTAATTCAATCAAACAACAATGCTAGAGATTAAACAAAAGAGCAAATATGAACATAAGCAAAGAAAGAATGGTTTCTTCAATAAAATCTATTGACCTTCATTGGATGACCATCTTTTAGTTTTGTCAATTTAGATCATGAGAACGGTTAAGCCCTAGGGCTTTCAAGTGGAACTATAATGATGCAATGTATATAAATCATGCAATTGAACTTAAGATTCACCTATCGCAAACCACTAAATAAGCTACTACCTTATCTTCTTAAATGCAAACAGTAAATATGAGAAATGAAACTAAAAATATGATATAATCATTAAATCCAACAAATAAAATAGGATAAAATTTTAAATTAATATGATAACTATGATTAAATGGATGGATGGATGTACATATATGCGGCAAAAATCTGCCCACTGTGTGCCACTCGTACCATAGTATGCTCTGCTCGCTTGTTGAGGATGATAATGAAGATTATATTTTACGCAATTATAATGATTTTGATGAATACAATGAGACTTTTTTTTTTTACTTTTGATGATGATAACATTTTTTGTGAATGACTAGATCAATCACTTACTTTTAAAATATTACTAGCAAAAAAATTATGTATTTCAGATGTTAAGTAATTAAAGTATTAAGCACTTGACTCTAAATATTGTTTTTGTTATTTTATTATCATGTTGTTTTATTTTTTCTAGCTAATATTATTGCATACTTATTTTTAGTATTAATATTCTTTTAATAGTTTATGACATATTTAAAATTGCGCATCACGCCATGTGTTATAGCTCTATGGAGACCTTTGTACTATGGTGTGTCAATTGTCACTCACCATTGCTGAGCATAATTGCGTCATGCGAACAAAAAAAGAAGCACTAACTAAGCCAATAATAAAATATGTAGAAAAAAAAATAATCAACAAAAGAATTCACCAAAGTAATATGGGTTTCGATGGTACAAGGAGATGTCTTCCTCTACAATTATATGGACAAACCTGTACCGTACTCCAATGAAATGCACATCTAGGTTGCACGAATACGATTGAAACAAAATAAAGAAATTCTATTCAATTAAAGATAAAAATGTAAATGCCTTTAAACATCTTTACAGACTTCTCATCCAAAGGTTAATAGATTTGTCAGCATATATCAATTATATCTAATTCCAAATAACCTTCAAGTTCAAAATCAAACCTTAAGTAAAAAAAATCAAAAATTAGGGGGAAAAAATGCATAAGCTATTTCCTTATGAACAGAAATCTACACCTGCAAGGAATCTCGTGAAAACAAAAAATCGCAATTTGTAGCAAATGGCAACAAAGCAACTTCTCGACAACAGCACTCTGATGAAATGGCATGCAACCGACTTGCAAGTAGTAAATAGCAAGTGAAACAACAATAAGTACAAAGGTTACAATGTCCGCAGCCCCATCTATTGTAATAGCTCTTTGTTAGCAATATTTTAGCATATCTCTAGAGATGGCAGAACATTGGTAGAATATGGTTGGCAAATCCACTTTAGAAGCCAATTTTCCATTGGTACTCCCCTAAATTCTCAATAAAAGCTACAAAAAGAAGGATGTATTGCAGCCACTGCTTAAATACCATAATGTAATTAAACATTAGTAAGCCTAATAAGTCTAATAAAACACAAATTGTAATAAGAATTAATTACACCTTAATCGTGTCTGAGTGCCCGTTAATTATCTAACAGTCAATAATCCTTGGTTGAAATCTAAATAATCATTAATAACTCCAGCAAAATGAAAAATAGACATAATTGCTATAATAATTAATTACTTCATATTTAATTTAATAATAATTGAAAATTTTAGTTATTCCATATTAAATTATAATCAAACCCTAACTAATCCAATCAAGCACTAACTGCCAAATCAATGAAATCACATAAGAACTGTTGCAATTAGTCAAAACACACCAAATATGCCTAAGTAGTCAACTAATAAATCACAAATTCATCTATTAATTAAACTTAAATTGAAGCATGATTCTCCCTACTCCCTACTCCCTAACTAGGTCAACATTATAATATGTATCTACTACTTCTGGCTAATTCATAGTTTAATCTAAATACAAATTTACTCTACAAATGCGCTGATTGCTCAACTGCCAAGTGGTAGCTCAACATTTTTCAAAAATTAAGCATCTTGAATTTTGACAACCAAATAGTTTTCACCATGAAAAACAGCTGATTAAAGGAGAAGCAAGGTTACATATTGCGTGATTGGTCTAATCCTACTTGCAAACAAACATGCCCCAAGAAAAAAATAGCAATTATCAAAATACTAATGTATCTTCGAACAATGAAAATACCTCATAAAAGAAATCCTGTTCCAACAAAATTAATATCTACTAGATTAACATGTAATGAATCAAACAAAAGCAAATTCAATTGTTGGGCAACAGGACAGAAACAAATCAGGCGAATTAAACTCAGTAAATAGGAGGTATCAATTCTGAGGGAATCGAGGAGAAAGAAGGCAGCGAAGATTGAACTAAAAAAAGCAATAAAATTTTCTCTTCCATAAAAAGCAACTCTCAAAGACTCGCCTGCTTATACTGATGAAAAACCTCGTCCGCGCTTTTATGATTCAAATTAGATGGACTAAGCAGATTGATGGACCTCCCAAAGAAATGCAAGTAAATAACCAGGGCCATCCCATGCGCAGCAGCAGCCAGAGCTCCAACTGCCATAAGAAACCAATCCCACCCACACGCGCAA
>NW_018164834.1:590219-592686 GCF_001263595.1 Phalaenopsis equestris | reverse complement strand
TCGCCCCCCAACGGCACCGCTTCCACGCCATAATCCATGTAGGGTGATGGAGACTCCGGCGGCTCCGACACCTCTGATACCGGCGTGAGCGGCTGCATGTGGGGTGGTGACCACCCAAAAAGCCCCCTCGACCCCATCATCGTCCTTCGCCCTTCTCCTCTCAATAAACTCGAAGAATCGTATAACCTAGTTAGCTCATCCGATCCACGTCAATTCGACGTCCGGTGAAAGGGGCAAAAGGATCTAGGGTTTTTCACTTCCTCAGGCCAGCAGCACCGCTGCTCAGTCGAGAATCGCGGCGAAATACCTAGTTTCAACAACCCTCTACTGTCTTGTTGACTTACTTTTCAATTGCGCTGGACATGTGGATTGGTCAAGGAAGACGGCGAGAAGAATTGAGGGGAGAGAGAGAGAGAGAGAGAGAGAGTGGGATGAACAGGTGGAGAAGAACGAGAGGTTTGTTGATCAGTCGAGGAAGAGGGAGGACAGAGAGCAGAGAGGCGTTTCAGTGCTTCTACTTGCAGCGTTGGCTTCGCCTTCCTCGCGCGCGCTCTCTCTCTCTCTCTTTTTCGCTTCTTGCTGGTCAGACGCGGCGTTAGACGTGAGAGAGAAGCGTTTGAAATCCGAAACCCGGAATCCGGAATCCGGGATGGGACGGGGAAGGAATAATTGTGCCGTCTTTAGCACAGCAATATTCACCTTTTTTTTTATCTTTTCTTTTACCGAAATTTACCTAGATGGAACATTCACTTATTTCTCACTTATATTTTAATTTTTATAAATTAAATACTTTTTTTTTTTGCTTGTAAATATATATAAGAGTGAATTACATCATTTTCATAACTACAATGTCTTCGACGTAAAAAATTAAATTTAGATTTGAGATAAATAAATACATAAAAATTGGGTGTTACGTATGTAAATTCTCCTTTTTGTTTTTCTTTTTAGTATAATTAGCCAATTTAGCAATAACATGATTAATCTCACGAGTATTGACTCAAATTTTGGCTCGGATTAGATGATATTAAAATAAACAAGTCATATGTGATGACTTGAAATTTTAAATTAATTTTCTTAAGTCGGTTTTGAGTTCTACATGGATACGTTCGAACTGACTCAAGATCAATTTATAATATTTTTATTTATAAAAATAACATAAATAATGTTTTGTAAAATTTAAGATAGAGTTGATTTTAAGTTAGAAAGAATTTGAATAACTCAATTTGAGTCATTTGGTTTTAATTTTGGGTCAGATCGAGCTGATTTCGAATTGAAACATATCCACATAACTCTATTAGAGGCAGCTCGTTTCGATTTCGAGCAGGATCAGGCTCGACTCACCGGTTCGAAATCAAATATAACGAGCCACAAGTTGCAATAACTCTATTTGAGCCATTTTTGAGCGGACGCCAGCTCAACTTGAATAATTTGGACCATGAGCAAACATAGGTATAATTGCATAAAAACATCATAAATATTGATATTTATAAAATCAAGTATAACAATTAATTTTTTAATTATAAAATTTATGTACTCATGTTCAAATTATTGAGAATTTGATAAAAATAAAACAAAATGGAATGAGATTTGCTCATGAACTTTGATATTTGCGTGAGAAGTTTAAAAAAAAGGCTTGATTTATAAATAGTAATATTTAAGGCGCTTTGTATGTAATTGCCTCTTATTTATTTTTATAAATATGAAAAAATTGTACGACATTTGTTGAAAATTATGGGTAGTTGTTTGACTGTTATGTTGTATGTTATATGAGAATTAATGTTATGAGATGATAGAACTTCTAATGCTTCATATCTTAATAAGGGCAAATGGTAAATTCATGCATTTATTTTTAATTATGATTATAACAACTAATCAAGCTTATAAGGTTTATTGATGATAGAAATCGTTGAAATTGAAATTATGATATTTGATACCAAAAAAAATTTATGATCTGACATGAATCTCAATATATTACACGAATCTAGAGATAATCTTCTAAGCAACGAATGTTTAAGTATCAATTTAAATTTATCCAAAATTCTGATTTCAATAAACTTATAAGCAATCCGACTGGCTTGACGAGACAAACATAATAACACCTAATGGGAGTATTTGTTTGACAGACATATGGTCAAATCGAGTCTCAGCAAGACAAACCCAACGAGTCTAAGATTATTCAATTTTGACATCGCTAAAAAACTTAAATGTTCATGGAATATTGTCCAATTGAGGAAACCTCTCATAGTCGCACGATTGAGTGAACTCGATTGTCTGAAGGTCTCTCCCATACTCTGAAAATAGAATCCTACTCCCATACATAAAATAGAGAAAGACCTTGAACAGACGGAAGCCTCTAAGTTGGAGAAAAATTTTCAATACAGAGTTCGGAGGTGGACTCCCGTAATATGCCACCATGTGTCTACATCAGGCCCACCTCATAAAATATATTCTACACCTGACTCGGCCC
>NW_018164834.1:581975-590065 GCF_001263595.1 Phalaenopsis equestris | reverse complement strand
AAAAAATTTGTGCTGTTTGAAAAGTCAATCTCTAAAGTTTTTTTTTTGTTAAAATATTTGTGTCAATTAATAATTTAAATATCACTTAATTATTATTTATTTACATATCTAACATTTAAACTTCAATTTATTTATATATCTGACATCTGAACTTCAATTTTTACAGCATAGTTCTCATGCACGAAAATGTGTTTTCACTTCAGTGACTTTTGTAATGTAATATGAAGATTTGGGTTGTATTAAGCTAATATATATATATATAGGGTTTGTTGTTAGATATGTGAATGCATGCCAATTAGATGGTATGTATGTAAATGCCCCTTCAAAAAATATTAATAACCCCAAAATAACTTCTGCGGTGTTATTTCATGGTTATTGAAATGAAATATATGAGTTTCTTGTCAATAACCACGAAATAACCTCAGCAGTGTTATTTTGAGCATTAATGAAGTGAAATATATGAGTTTTTTATTAAATAACCCAAAAATAGCCTCCACGGCGTTATTTCAGGGTTATTGAAGTGATATTATTTCAAGGTTATTGAAGTAAAATATATGAGTTTCTTTTTAATAACAATGAAATAACATTTGAGTTATTATTTCTCAGTTATTGAAGTGGAATATATTGATTTTTTTTTTTCAATAACCCGGAAGTAACATCGAAATAATCTCCGCGGTTCTATTTCAATAAGCCCGAAATAACTTCTGCGGTTCCACAGTCCAAACGATGTGTTTTACCTTTTCGAAACATCGAAGTTGTTGTGGGCTGAGTCAGGCGTAAAATATACTTTATGAGGTGGGTCCGATATAGACACGTGATGACATAACTCCACAAGAAAAATGCCCTCATGAGTTGGAGGAGAATTAGCTCATTTTAACGTCTGAAGGTTTATTAAATGAAATGTGTAATGATGGGTATTTAATTCATCAATATCTCATATGACAACTCGATAGATTAAATTGACCGATGATGAAGGTCAGAATGAGACATCTTGAAAACTCATTAACAATCATTTGACATCTCCTATCATATATCATGACAATATATGATTTAAGTTATTTATGATTAAATTTCGCTATTTGCAAGTCTCATTTCCGTATATTTGGTACGTGCAAGACCTAAACATGTTCAAATGTTGCGGCATTTATAAACGTATCACCCAATATCTATGAATTTGTATTTCTAACACCATTTTTTGCATTTTTTACTTTTTATACCATCCAAATATTTCATATCAAATAAAAAATATTATTATTTTAACTTTCAAAAATGAAATACACCTTTTTATGCATAGTTAAGGCGGTATATATGTAAAATTTGAAGTTTAGATGTTAGATTTGTAAATACTATGAAATTGAAGGTGCGCGTATCTAATGGCCCGTTTGGGGCAGCTTATAAGAGCGGCGGCATTTTGAAAACGCTATCTCATCGTTTGTTTCGCGCTTTGGAAATGCGTTTATCAAAACTCTGTTTTCTATTTTGCATTACACGCCGCGTTTCCTTATCCTGTTTAACCCTCAATTACTCTGTTGCCCCTTCCTGCAATGTTTTCTTCTTCCTTCGTTCGCGATTATGGAATAAAGGAAGCTCCCAGTGCCGCAGATTCTTCCTTCGTTCGCGATTCTTCTTCCCGGATTCGACATTGCTTATGTTTCTTCCTTCATCGGCACCCCTTGCTTCTACTCTTCCTTCATCGGCACTCCTTCTGCTTTTTCCTCCTTCGGCACTCTTTCGTTCGCTTTCCTCTGAGGTAATATGAATTCCGACAAAGGGCACCGTTCTGTCTCCTAAATCTGAAGCCTCTGCAGACTCTCACTACTCCAAAACCCCCCAAGGTACTCTCTCTCTACTCCAGAAGTTGTGTGCATTAATGGTGGACGTGGGTAAATACCTAATAGGTTTAATGTTTCCCGTTTTAGTGTTGTTTGTGCTCACGATTTTGTTAAGCCAAGTTTCTTCTCAGGCTTCTATCGCCAATGTTTTTTGGGGTGTTAGAATGAATTAGTGTTTAATTTTATTGTTGTTTTATTAAGGGAGGCATTGTTTTACTGTGTCATTACTTTTTTCTGTTTTTTTTCTGGTTAACCTTTTCCTTTAAGATGTTATTATTTTCCGTGGATGATGCAGTAATTTGCTCATTTGGGGAGAAAATGAACAAGTGTATGCTACTTTGTTGTGATTTATATTAGATTCTCTTATGATTTTGTGAGGAGAGAAAATTGTCTTGATTTTGTGAGGTTATGATTTTGTGAAGAGAGAAAGTTGTCTTTGCAAATGATTTAACAGAAAAACACAGGAATTTGACGATTATTTTGGTGGGATTATTTGCCTTAAGCCAACTTTATTTTTTACATATATGCCACCTTATCTATGCATGAAAAGGTTTATTTCGTTCTTAAAAAGTTAAAATGGTGCTATTTTTTTATGAGTTATGAAAGAATTTGGTGTTATGCAGTAAAAAAGTTAAGTAGAGGTGTTAGATATGTACATACAGGAATTGGGTGATATGTATGTAAATACATATAGGGCTGTCCAGAACAAATTATTAATTCAACTAAAAAATTTGCAAATAAGTTTTTTACAAAACACAAGAACCAAACAGCTCAATAACTTATCAAGAATAGGGGCAAATTGGTCATTTCTCCAGAATCAGCTGTTCTCAAAACGCACTGACCAAACAACCAGACAGATTATCTGGATCAGCTGCCCATCAGCAGATTATCAGGATAAGCTGTTTATCAGCAGAAGCTGGATAAGTTGCAGCTGCCCCAAACAGACCCTAAATCTTCCTAAAATTTCACGATTCATTGTCTAAATTGAAGAAAATTTATTTCAATTATCTCTTGCACTTAATGTTTTTTATATTATTCATAAACTCTTCAAGAAATACCCCTTTGCCTCCAAGTCTTTTTCGCTATTGTCAAATTCTCACATTTATTAATTCAAAATTTTTACGAATCTACCATCAGAATTTATTTTCTTGTACGTCTCTATCTATTTGGCTTTAGCGATTTTCTTCCTCTGGCTTTCTCTCTTGTATTTTTTTTTCCCTATATTATTTAATTTATTTTCAGCCGGACTAAACTTCTCTTATTTAATTTATTTATGAATTATTTAAGCACTTCAATCATTTTTTAATATTTATTTCAAATAAATAATAAAAAATAAATTAACTTACTCTGTCACTTTATGCAACCATTCACTTTTTTTTTTGCAATTATATAAATAAAATTTAGTTTAGGGTTTGTTTGGGGCAGCTGCAGCTTATTGAATAATCTGCTGATAAGTTGATTAAAAATAATCTGCAGATAAACTGGGTGCGATAGCTATTACAATTTTTTTTATGAATACTATTTTGATTAATTATTCACAAAAACTCTCATAATAACTTTTCATATATTTTCAAACTACTGATTTCAAAATGAATCAATCGGCAATAATTCTGAATGTTAAATAATTATAATCTTAAGATAGATAGTTTAGAAGCTTGATATTATTAATATATCCAAAAGATTTATTATTATTTTTTTTTAATAAATTGTTATTTTAATAATTTTGCGTCCATAAAATTTCCTACCAAAAAAAATTGAAAGCTATAAATATTTTCGGCCATTACTAAAATGGGATATAAATGCTTGATTCTTTTTTTAATTAATAATAATAATAATAATAATAATAAAAGTAATGGTCAAAGCAAATTTTGCCGACTAATATTATATATTATATCATTTTGGAGGCACAATTGTCATTTTTTTTTATGTAGTGTAAATATTCTTACATGAAATGCATGAAAATGTCTCAAATTTGTTATAAGAATTTTACTTTAAATATTAAATAAAATGGACAAAAATATGACAAAAAACAAGTTACCTAAGAGAAACCAAGAGATACATGCATGGCAAACACCCCCAAAAACAAGCTCAGAAGAAAAATAGCGAGCCTAACAAATATAACCATAAAACTGAAACAGCAAATCATTCCAGGTTTTTCCTGATTTCCTCCGGCCATTAATGAAGGCTCCAGAAGAGATAGAAAGCTGAAGGGCGAGGAGGAGGAGGAGGAAGAAGAAGTAGAGAGAAAGATATGAGGAATAAGAAGGTTTTCATGGCGATTGCTCTTTGTCTGCTGGTGTTAATGGGTGAAGGAAGAGGAGTATTTGGGTTTCAGAATATGGGATGCCTAAAAAAATGCTGCGAGAGAGCTGGTCGGTGGATGAGATGGATCTGCTGGTTTTCCTGCGACGAGAAGTTTCCTTTATTGAAGCAGAAGGGCAAGATGGAATTGTCAGCTCCCCCTTTGTTTTCTAGGGCAACAAGGTGACTTCACTTCATTTTTCTTTAGGTCTGTTCGCATGCACGGCACCCGGTTATATGCATTTGCATTTCTCACACCCAAATTTTGATTTTTACCCTTAAAAATACTATTCCCTGTGTATGAAATGATGCATGGAAATAGTGTAATCCACATTTTCATATACATAGGTGAGGATGCTTAGGATGTAAAAATTGAAATTAGATTGTGAGATAAAGAGTGCACTCCATGTAAATTTCTAGTTTTCTTTAGGGCCATTTACATACATACCACCCATTTCCTATGTATTTACATATCAATGCGTAAATTCTACCTTTTTCAATTTATAACACACTAAAATATTTCATATCATATAAAAATATTAATGTTTTAAGTTAGTTGAGATGGTAGATATGTAAATAGTAATGTAAGACATGCCCAAGGTTTGGACAAAAAGAAACCATGAGGGAGAGCTAGAGAAAGAGACAAAAACTAAATGAGAAAGAAAGCAGACTTGTCCTGTAGAGCTGAACTAGAGTATTCTCGGGCTCTATGACACATTTTATATATGAAAAGTTGGGGTTACAAGAGAAAATGTGAGTGTTATCTCTCCCAACAGAAAAAGAGTCTAGAGAGAATAACCAGAAGCCCTTAATAGATGGTATAAATCTCATATTTATAGAAGAAAATAGATAAAAAGTGTGAAATTACATATATATTTCTGCTTAATTATCATTTCATGTTGATTTTTGGAGATCTTTAAGATAGTCGTTAAGAGAGCTTCATGTTGATGCTTGTGGGTTTGTTAGGATTAGACATTTGTTCAGTTCTTGGCGTGGATACCAGTCTTTTGTTATCATGGGTTGTCATTTAATTGTCGGACCAACCTTCATTCAATTGACATTCATTCGGTTGGTCGCCAACCCTTCGGTCAGTTGTCCATCAATCAACTGGTGATCTTCAGCCGTTTGGATTCATTATACTTTGTAACTATTCGTCTATGATAAGAACTGTTTGATTGTTTGGAGATTCATGCAAGCTATTTTTTTGGACTACACCAAGAATTAAGTGGCATTCATGTAAATCTTCCTTTTTTTCTTACTCCAATTTATACTAAGAATTAATTTGGCATATTCACATAGGAATGCTTATAAATTCATATTTATATTATATTCTCGCCTATTTTTATTTTTTTATAATTTAAATAACTTTACAATTTATGATATAAGAACTGTTGAGAAAATAGTTTGAGAATGAAAAAAACAGGAAAAAAAAAGGAATAAAAACAAAAAAATCGTCAAGAATTAATTGCACCTGACATAATGATATAGACTATAATTCTAAAATATATTTTCAAACCTAATATAATTAGTTTTGTATATACATATATATATATATATATTATGATTAATGTTCATGTTTTGATGCGCTTGCAGATTTACAGGAAAGAAGAGGCGATCTGAAAGTCATAATCATAATCATCATTAAGGGGAGGACTGAGGCAGTTCTTAACCTTTACTAATTTTTCATTAGCAATGAAATAATGATGCTTAGAAAATGCACTTATCATTCATGATGGTGATATTAATCTTTGTTTCCAATTCTTTAAGGAGTTTTTTGTAATTGTATACATTTAAAAATGTTTTTTGACAAACATGTTTTTATTGATATATCATTAAACATTTTAAGTCATTCATTGCAATTGTAGTATTTAACATGTAGGAATTTTTAATTTATATATATATATATATATATTTTTTGTTTTTGTTCACTCAATGCTTGATAGATGTAATTTATATTTATTGTGGAGTACTTAAGGCAAAACTTTTGTAAAAAAAAAATGTATGGCTAACAAAAAAGGGAAGTGTCGTCTGGAAAAGAATTGGTGAGAATATTATGATTTTTTATTTTTTTAGAGATGAATTAAATATTTAAATAATTAAAAAATTTTAGCAGTAGTAGCTTTAGTGACAAAAAAAATGTAATTATGAGTTTTAGAGATCTGGGGTATGTTTTTCAAAGTGATGGTGATATTGATGGGGATGTTATTAGTAGAATTCAAGTTAGTTGGTTGAAGTGGAGTAATACTTCAGGCTTATTGTGTGATATAAAAGTATTGTTTAGATTGAAAGGAAAATTTTATAAGATAGTGGTTAATACTTCAGGCCTATTGTGTGATATAAAAGCATTGTTTAGACTGAAAGTAAAATTTTATAAGATAGTGGTGAGACCTGCAAAAACTAAGTTAAGCGTTACCAAGATGAGAATGCTTAGGCGTATGAGTGGCTTTACACTTAGAGATAAAATGCAAAATAGATATATAAATGATAGGGTTGGTGTAGCTCCAGTGACGGACAGAATTAGAGAGAGCCGACTTAGATGGTTTAGTCACATTAAACGTCAACCATCTGATGATCCGATTAGAATAGTAGATGTTTTAGATACAACTTATGTTAAGAAAGACATAGGTAGACCTATGATTACTTGGGCTTATTGTATACAAAATGATCTTAATTTATTAGAATTAAATGAAATTATGACACTAAATAGGACGCAATGGAGAAAAAGATTAATGTAGCCGACCCCACTTAGTGGGATAAAGGTTTTGTTGTTGTTGTTGTCGTCGTTGTAATCAATAAATTTTATGTTACATTTATCTTAAAATTAATGCTAACTTTTTATAATTTGTTCAAATTAGATTTTAGTCAATTTTTTTTTTCATAAAAAAATTTAATTACATTTTCTTGCTATGAGTAATCAAATAAGAGGTGCTGAGAAGACCTAAAAACAAAGTCAAATGACTTGGTACATAATCTCATAAATTAAGATTAATAATCAAGAAAAATTTTACTTAATATGACTCGTGCTATTTATAATTGGCCAAATATTCATGCTTTGTATTTATTTGAATAGTGTGTGAAAGTCCATTTTAGATGAAATTAATCAAAATGTGACATAACCCTTTATTTTTATGTACTTCTTCTTTAAATTGTAAGTGTTTGGTTTGTCTATCATTTGGGTCAATCAATCTACCAATTGGTTTGGTTCATATGTGATTGATGTCGTTATTCATTCCGATTGACGACATGTGTCTTTCTCATAAACCGCTAGATCCATAGGAGATCCATTTAAGGACATTTGGATTATACGATATATAACTTTTTTTTTCTTAAATAAATTCTATTTAAACTATGGTTAAATAAATTTAAGATTTTTAAAATCTCATCAATCATAAATGATTCGTGCTAGAAAATTCGAGACTGTAGAGCAATGAATTATCGTCTTAGCGTTGCTCAAAGATTCAACACACTCTCAGATAAAAGAAAACAACCAGTAGAGACACTGAAAGTTTTTTCGTGGGAAACTTGTAAAGAGAAAAATTATGAGTCATGATTCAATGGTAAGAATTCACTATAAATTGATGATTACATAAAATATTTGTCCCGCAGAGGGGAAAGGGTAAAGTTTCAATTATTTTATTTTATCCATTACATTTTATAATGGGATCCTACTTTTTCTTGACGTAAACAATTCCAAAAAACCAATGATAGTTTCCAAGCCACAACACTTTTATTGCGGGAGACTGCATGAATTGCATTTTAAGTGCAAAAATGATGCAATTAATCTACAATAATTTACAATTATAGCAAGCTTTTATCAATCCAATTTGCTTCAACCGATAGACAACAGTTGCAATCAAATTATGACAGTGCTAGCGCTGGAGCCCGATTCCGATCCCGCTCCCGCCTGTCGCGCCCAATCGTGAATCATCGCGATTGCTCCTGCTCCACTGTAGCCAT
>NW_018164834.1:570087-575802 GCF_001263595.1 Phalaenopsis equestris | reverse complement strand
TACGTTTGTTCTCTATATATATATATATATATATATGTATCAAAATTAGGTGTTAGATACATAATATATAACAATTGTGTGGTGTGTATGCAAAATGCTCCTATTTTTGCAAAAATATTAATTAACACTTAATAGAGCAATCAATAGTTTTGTTATTTGCAAAACAAAACTCATTCTTAATAAAAAATTGCAGGCGATACCAAGAGAAGGCAAGCATTATGGACTTGGTGAGGCAGAATACTACCTGGTTGTTTTCTTCACCACCATTACAGGCCAGTTCTTCTTCGTCGGCACTGTGGGAACTGTTAAATACTCGTCAGCTTTACTCAGCGGCGTTATTATCGCCGCCTGCATACCCCTTACAGAGGTTCTCGCCATCTTCTTCTTCCATGAGAACTTTGATGGAGAGAAAGGAGTTGCCCTAGCTCTCTCTCTCTGGGGCACTGCTTCCTACTTCTACGGAGAGTATAAAGAATACAGGAAGAGCAAAGCTGTTGCAAAGGAGTCTCAGCTTCTTCCTCTTTCTGTAGTCTCAGAGAGTGCTTAACGAAGTGTGAATTATTCTTAATTATTATTTCATCAATCCATGTTAATTATTTGGTGCTTATTGGAATGTATGTAGCTTCTATTTTTTTCTGTAGAAATAGTTGATTATTCTGTACTCGAAGACATTAGGAGGTTAATCTTAGATTTGCTGAGTGTTTCATAAATTGTTTTGTTACATTTTATGGTATGTGTGGGATTTTTTGAGTACATATATAATACAATTGATATCATAAATATTCAAAAAAAAAAAAATTCAAGGAAAATTGTTCATAAAATAAAATCAACAATGGATGACTCTAAAAGGAGTTATCAAATAATTTAGATGACTTGGTGGGAGAAACTTCCCCCAAAAAAGTTTAATGACAAGTTCCATTATCTTGGGAGAATAATGGATCACAATTCATCATGCATGTAATTTTTTTAAAAAACAAAGTAAAAAATCTAAAGTAATAATAATAATAATGTCGTCTGTCTGAAAATTTGTGATGATAGATTGATAATTTAATGTTGCAATGTTGTATGGAGATAATTTAATACTATACTATTGACCTCTTTAAAACATGGGTCAAAATGTAATATCATCACATTATATCATCTCCCCTATAAATTGGGAAATCATTTTAGGAATAGAGGAGGATTAGCACGATTGATCAGGATGCAATGAAGCTCTTTACTATTAGCTCATCTCTCTCTCTCTCTCTCTCTCTACTTGCACTACATTCCGTATGTGTGATTACAATTAAATCAGGATTAACATTCTAAAATGTATGATGAGCGCGGAACATGTCACAAATAAGAAAAAAAGTAGTGAGTGAAGAAGAAACATATCTTAAAGACACTGCGAACATAAATACACCTAATAAGTCATAACTCAACACATCCAGGAGTTGAAAGATCAAATATTAGATATCATTCGAGACATATTGAGTTGGGAAAGGGATAAGCAACCTTGAGAAAAAGGTTTGGTGCCCAATGACAAAAAATGCCCCTAGCTTCGGAAAGAGAAGGCGATTCTGAGTATTTCGATAGTGTTAGATTGAAACTGATTGATCAACGTTTTTCTGAGTGTATTGAGGCACCTTAACAATCTGAGAATACATTCTCTCAGCAAATCTATATGGTTGAGCCCTAAAAATAATTAAAGATCCTGACACTAGATTCATAGAAAGGTGAGACCAATCCGATCGATTTTTTAAACTAATTTGAGTTGACTATGTGATTACTAAGTATCACCCACGTGTTGAAATATCTTCCAGAAAATAGTAGAATTGTTTTCCCATTATGATCCCTAAAGATGCCCCAAATACAAGTGATAGTATTAGAGTAGCTTCCATCAACATTAACCTTCATCTATTTGAACATGGGCTTCTTCCAAGGAACAAGCATGTGAAGATGCATTCTCTCAATTTTGTCATATCTGCACAACAACTTGCCCCTTATTTACTCTCTCGTTCGCGCCTGGTCCACAACCATCGCATCATCATCAAAGCCAATGTCAACATCTACCGATACATAATTGATAATCAGGACTTCAGTTGCTGAAAAGAGAAATGCAAAAAGTTACTTAAGCTACATACCAAGAATCCACCCCCATTCAAATGTGGTGTGAGAAAAACATGTCATCTCAAGCTTTCCCTTGTCCTCCATCTTCAGAAGAAAGACCGATCCTAGCCGATCGAAGCAATGTCACAGCCTCAGCTACTGCCTCCTGAGGTACCCTATGGGGAACTACAACCCCCACAACTACCTGTGTGAACGTTCTCTTTCCCACATCACGATCAATCACCCTCGACGAGTTCCCCGTAGGATGATCGTCAGGAAGACCCCTAGCATGTCATGCAACCCTCTCCTGGGGTGAGCCGAAAGAAACTAGAAGAACCAAGTTGGCTCTCATGATTGCCAACTCCTGGCTTGGGCACAACTCTCTTTCTACTCACCCCTTCCGCGGATACCTTACCCGCTGGCTTACGTTTCACGTCCAAGTTATGGACCTGCTCCTGCATATCACTCTTGACTTGAGGACACTCTTATCAGAAGGCGACAACCTTGTTTGCCACACATTGCAAAAAAAACACTAGAAGAGAAGGAGTGAGAGAAAGGAGCCAGAAGACATGAAAACGGTGCAAACTCCCTTGTCCCAAAACCTATTTATAATGGAACTGACATGAAAATCCATAAAAATTCATTATTGCGCAATAATGTTATTTAATTATATCATGTTAAAAATATATTATTTTTATCTTCGTGTGCTGTATAATTTCTTGAGAGCAAGAGAATTGAGGAACTAATTATGTACATATAAAATTATGTCGACACAAATCTCGAAACAAATGAATGACCCATGAAGTGATGTAGACGATCGAACATAGCCTTCAACATTTGTTTTAGATGAATGTTGGCAACACAAACGTCTTTTTCGAATGATCGACAGAAGGAGGCAGGAGAAGCTCCTGCAGGACGAAAGTTTGTATTATTACCGATCGATGGGAGGCATTCTTTTGGACTAGATATCGATCGAGCTCAGGTTTATCAGACGATCAACAACCCTCATCAGTCGAACTTGATCATATTATATGCGAATAATTCAATAGTTACCAAAAGATCCTCCTAAAAATTTAATAATGAGGGCTTAATGTGTATTTTTTTTTAATATTTGGATTTATGCCTATAAATATGGGTTCATGTCATAAATAAAACACCTACTTTTTGTTAATAATGAGGGCTTAATGCGTATTTTTTTTAATAAATATGGGTTCATGTCATAAATAAAACACCTACTTTTTATTGCTTTCTTTCTCTCTCACCACTTTATTTTAATAATGAGGGCTTAATGTGTATTTTTTTTTAATATTTGGATTTATGCCTATAAATATGGGTTCATGTCATAAATAAAACACCCACTTTTTATTGCTTTCTTTCTCTCTCACCACTTTATAGTAAAACTTTTCATTCCTTTGATTTGTTTCTCAAACACATTTGGATTCAACATTATGCATGAATGCTTACATAAAAAAAATATATATACAATTCACTCTAAAGATTTACATACATTTCACTTAGTATAATGCGAGAAAGATTATCCATTACTGTTTTTTAAAATAACAATACCAATAACTTTGATGATATGACGGATTACGCTGAAAGAAATTTAAAAATTAAAATTTAATAAATAATAAAGATAGAAATTTGTTGGTATAAATGAAAATATTTACTGTCATGTAAAAAATGTATGTATTATAAATATAAAAAATTATGGATTGATCAAGATATATAGATATTGTGGGCGCCTGGGCGGACTGTTTTGCAGATACCCATGCAAATCAAAACCTGAGAAGTAGAGATTTTATTGGACTGTTTTGCAGATACCCAAAATTTAATGCAAATCAAAACCTGAGAAGTAGAGATTTTATTGAGAAATTGACACTTAAAAATAGGAAAATGCGACCACAGTGGGAGTCGAACCCACGACCTTCTGATCCGAAGTCAGACGCGCTAATCCACTGCGCTATGCGGTCATAATTAATATGACTTGTAAATTTTTATGCTCTTCTTTCTGTTCTTTCCGTTACTTTTTAACTGTGATTTGAACAACACACAAGTAAAAGAAATTTTATGATATTTCAAACTTATTAATTTTTATCCAATATTTTCTTACATAAAAATAATAAATACGAAAAGAAAGAATGATATTATATGGTGTCTGATCGTGTTTCAATTGTTCATTTAGAGCATCAAGTTTCGTTGTTCAAATTTGATTTTAAGTTTGTCAGGGGATACGAGAAGGTATCCCGTCCCGCTCTGCATTGTGTTGTAAGGGTTCTACTCTGCAATTTTTTTCTTTTCTTATCACCATACCGCCAAGCACCCACGTAATGGCGCTATGACATTCAATCAAAACCTACATGTATGCCACTCCAACCTCTTGAGAGGAGCTCCTCAACACCTAGACACCTAAGCCAACCAAATACCAGCACCACAACACCCAGTTCAGATTCATAATCCTAGAGCATGACACTCTCGTGCTCGGAATGGAGTGTCGCAGCACCGAGATCAGCAGCACCACATCGCCTATTCCAGTTTCAGCATCCGATAACGTGACACTACAACACCCCATCACCCATTGAAGCGTTAAAACACAATATTGTTGCACTTCAACACCTACAACTATTTTTTGGAAATTTCTTATTGCTTTGTCTTAGTAGATTAGATGTCTTGAATTTCGATTTTTCTCTCGTGCAAATGAGGAAAAAGAATATCATGAAGTGTTTCAAAATTTGATGAGGCTTGAGTATAATTTGTGTAATTCTTCTCATTTTATTCAATATAATTTTTTTTGTGTGACATTGCTCATATTTTTGTTCCGTTCTAATGTTTTCAAACGTCAAATCTTGAGCTCCTAATAAAAATTATGATTCGGATCTAGCACAACAAAGGACACGCGGCACGCTTGTAGTGCTTTTGATCTAGCTCATCATCTCTTAATTTTACCGAAAACTGCAATTTAGCAACTGAACTTCAGAAATGAAGAATAAATAAACAACAACTTTCAACCAGGAACTTTTTCTTCTTAAACTTCTAAATTTGGGCTTTGTAAAATTTGGAAATTGGGCTTTAATGCGTTTCACATTTAGATGAGGCCCAGAAGATTGCAAGTCGAGTAGTTGAACGTAAAATATGTTTATTTCTCTCATTTGCTAATGAATGTTCTAATTTTCGTTGCTCTTTGTGTGTGTGTGTGTGTGTGTGTGTGTGTGGGATGTGTGCATCAAAAGGGATATAATTTGATATATCATCCATTGCTAAAATTTGCCTAGAAACATTATAACTAAACACTACTACCTATGAAACATCTACTAGAGTACTAGCAAGATTTTCTTTAAAATAAGTTTTTTTTTATCACATAATATTATGTATCATTAAAAATATATCTGATAATAAATTGACTTTGAAATCCATGAGATCCCAAAAATGGTCTGATAGGCCAAGGGTGCTATGTTTTTTATGTGCAGACTCATTTTTTTTAATTGAAATGGTATCATTAAGACAAATAAAACTTAATAAAATTCATGATCATTTAGCATTCGACTTCGACTAATTTGCTTCTCGTATTACATAATAAATATTTATTTAATTATTCATTTATGGAGAAGTTAAGCTTTTTGGAAGAGC
>NW_018164834.1:554901-568200 GCF_001263595.1 Phalaenopsis equestris | reverse complement strand
AAAAAAAAAAAAAAAAAAAAAAAAAAAATCAAACCTGTTCACTTTGCCTCACAGGAGAAGATTCAGAAGAAAGTGATTCCACCACAATAAAATCATCTCCCTTCGAGTACTCAAGCCGATATTCATCCACTGAAATCATAGGAGGAAGGATTTCTGCTTCAGAGATATCATCAATGGCTACTGAGACATCATTCAGCAGATAGCGAGAAGAAGTTGCAGGGCTCGTTATTTGAGGAGATTTCTCTTTACTCTTTCTGCTCTTTTGGTTGCAGGGTTTGGCTCTGGAATGTAATCTGGGCAAGTATTTTTCTCTCAGTGGGTCTCTGAGATGAGGGGAATAGCGATCTATTGCTCTGCCATGGCTCATCAGGCTGGAGCTCGAGGTTGATGAAGATGATATGTCATGGAAGCTGCTGGAGAGATTGGAAGCCATGGATTTGTGAGGAGACCTAGCATAACAGAGAGAGAGAGAGTGGGGAGGGGGGTTGGAGGAAGTTTGGCAGAGATGTGGATCGTTGCTGGTGTTAATTAAATGCGCTTTTAAGAGATTTTCAGAGGTGCAGGTCAAAGAATTTATGCTGAATTTGAGGAGGGTAAATTTGTTTAATGGAAATTTATATAAATACCATTCAGTTCCTATGTATTAATATATCAAAATTATGTGATTTGAATGTACGATTTTAAGAAAATAATTTACAGCTCTAAGCGCTCACTTAATTTTTTTTCTCAACAAATTTACAATTTTATTTGACTTGAAGAGCATGATTGGGATTAGGACCACTACATCTGTAATTTCATGATTAAAATATTATGAGAATTAATGCTTGCTAGGAAATCCATGGTGGTGAAGTAATCGATCATCGTCTTAACGTTGCACGAGAATTTAACCCACACTTAAGTAAAAGAAAACAATCAGTAATGATACCATAAGTTTTTAACGGGAAAATTCGTAAAGAAAAAAAATCAAGGGGCCTCTCCCAGACGTAAAAGTTCAATATAGGTTGATGATTACATAGAACTTGTGTCCCACAAACGTGAAAGAATTATTAGGTTTTTAAAGTTATAACGTCGACTGACGGCTTCCGGTCAGTGGTGATCGATGGTGATTGACGGTGATCAGCTATTGACGGCGATCGGTGGTGGTTGAACGTGACAGTAGAGCTCGACGACCGTAGATAGTTGTTGACAACGATCAGCGGTGGTTGACAGTGATTGAACACAATCGGTGGTGGTCGACGATGATCGAAAACCATTGGAAATGACAAGGGTGGTGCTGGTCTTCAACTAATTCTAAAAGTTTTAAGTTCTCTCTCATTGATCCAACCTCCCCTCTTGAGAGAGGTGAGACTCTATTTATAATGTTCTGGTGTAATGAATGCAAGAATATGAACTACTTTGATCAGACGGTCCGAAATGATTCCTTTTGATCCAACCTCCCCTCTTGAGAGAGGTGATACTCTATTTATAATGTTATGGTGTAATGAATGCAAGAATACGAACTACTTTGATCAGACGGTCCGAAATGATTCCTTCAATTAGACGATGTTTAATGGGCATTTTGTTCCTGAACGATGTCGGAATTGTAGAATATTGAGTTCGTTGGATTCGTCTTGTTGAAACACTCGATTCAATTATAGGCTGGCTAGATTATCCATTCGTTTGACTTTCTAAATATGTCCGAAAAACTTCTAAGAATTTTTTAATAACTTTACCTAAGATTGATTAGACTTGAATTGGACTAATTTTGGTAACAACGAGTTCTTCTTGTAGATTCAGTCGGTTTGACTATATGTTTATTGAAATCAGAGTTTTGTATGAGTTTTTCTAATGCCCATTTGCACAAATTCATTGAATTAAGATTTTCGTGGGGCATAATTGATTATTATAACATTCAAATTTTTGTTTTTCTTTTAACATCTAATTTTATTAAAATTTTATTTATAATCCAAAATAATTATAAGTTTAAAATATTATATAAATAAACATTATTATAATGCTAAACAATTGCGTAGCATATTTATATGATAACAACATGCCATTAAAAATCTCTAAAACCTATTCATCCTAAAACTAGAGGGAGAGAATTAATCAACGTTCTCTCCTCTTAGGGAAAAAAATTTACCATAAAATTAAATTAATGACATTTTAAGACATTAATTTTCCATTAATTTATAATCCCATGCAATAACACAAAAATAGGGAACAAGGGCATATGCACGAACCCTATTTATCCGCATATTATGAGGAATTATTTGTTCTCTTACTCTATACGTCACTTCAGTGTAATTATTAATGTTGAAATTAAAGTAAAAAAAAGAAAAAAGAAATATTCTGTCATATTTAAATAGCATAATTCCAAATTAAGAGGCAATGAGTGATTCAATTGTGCCATCACATTAATATCATATTTTGGCTTTATGCAATGAAATTTCGCCGGGAAAAGGTTCATCTCATAAATACATTGTTGGACATAAAGCTAGTGGGTTAGGTTACCCTCCTCCCCACTCTATAAAATATATTCAAATCACTCTTAAGCTTTCGATGTAATATGATAAACATCCTTTTACAAATTGTGGAATTATTTTTATTCGTTGTAATTAAATGATTAATGAGATTCTTTGTGAATTGAGTGGGGAATATTGTCAAAAATGTTGTGATGCGCAGTTCATCAGAATCAGATGCTTTTTCCACTTATTTTTGTTGCCTGTGCTTTTTTATCTTTACTTTTTTTTTTTTTAATTTGAATTAATGTAATTCAATTTAATTTAGATTGATTAAAATATAGTTACAATAAATTTGAATTAATGTAATTAAATTTAATTTAGATTGATTAAAATATAGTTACAATAATTACAACAATACCTAACCATGCCTAACTGTAAACTATGTTTTTGAGAAATATTTACAAATTTAACATCTACATTTTGATGTCTAAACCTATTGATGAAAGGGTCCTTTCGCTTTTAAGAGATTAATAGCAGTAATATTGAAATGAAAATTTAAGTGCTACATATGTATGTATGTATGTATGTATGTATGTATCTATATATATATAGATATAGATATATAGGAGAATTTGAGGTATATATCTAAATGCATGTCCTTTTTTATATAAAGAAAAATGCATCTTAAATTTTTTTAATGTATGATGACAATATTACTCAATAAATTAGTCATGGCATGACAATTATTTAGTTATACTCCTTTAAAAATCACGTTCATAAAATGGAGAAAATGATACGTTATTTAAAACAACTGTTCTTGAAAATTAATTTCTAGAAATGCTGCCTCACCAAATGAAACCTTTTTCATGCAGCTGCTTACACTGCAATGGAATGAGTAATATTTTCTACAAATAGCCAATATCTTTATTGTTGAGAAAATTAGGGCGAAGAAAAACAGTAATCGACACAAATTGAGAAGAATACAGAGATTTAACGAGGTTCGGCAAAGATGCCTACGTCCTCGGGAGCAGAGCGGTGACTTCCTTTTCAATATTCAGAAAGAGGTTACAGAATAGAGGATCCAACTCTCTCTCAAAGACCTAGGATTACAAACATTTCTATTTATAATCCTAGAATAAACCCTACAGTACAATATGTAATTCCCAAATTACCCCTGTACCGTATAGCGGGGCGTTGACCCAACACCCCCAACCCACATAAAATATCTTTATGATTTATTTTTTTTTTGTAAAAATAACCAATTCACTTTTGTTTTTGGATAGGCTTTCGTTTAATTGGCCCATGGGCTTTATTCCAAGTTTAACGGGGCTTCATAAGCCGCGCCGAACCGTGGTCGTTCGGGTCGGATAAGAAGTCACATTGATAGTAATTTTCTTGATTGAAATGCACCTACTCATATTTATATTTTAATATGATTGCAACATTAATTTGTTATATAAATATATACTAAAGTCGAATATTAGATATATAAATACATAAAAAATTGTGGTATCATTCTTAATTGCTTTTTTGGAGAAACAAGGCTAATTTTTGTTAAGAAAAAAGGTTTTCTCAATGATAAAATTATATATATATATAGAGACATACACACACACACGGCAATAAGCCTTTATCCCACTACTGTGGGACTGGCTTCATGAATCATTTTTCTCAATTATGTCCTATTAAGCGTTGTATTTTCATTTAATTCTAATAAATTAAGATCATTTTTATATAATAAGCCCAAGTCTTCTAGGTCTACCTATACTTTTCTTGACATAGGTCGAATCTGAAACATCCACCCTTCTAACTGGAACATCAGATGACTGATGTTTAATGTAACCAAACCGTCTAAGACGACTCTCTCTAATTTTGCCCTCCATTGGAGCTACACCAAACCTATCACAAATATGTTTATTTCACATTTTATCTTCAAGTGTCAAGCCACTCATGCACCAAACATTCTCATCTCAATAACACTTAACTTTGTTTTATGCTTCTCTTCTAAATACTAACATTCTACACTATAGAACATTGCAGGTCTCATCACCATCTTATAAAATTTTCCTTTTAGTCTAAATTATATTTTTCTATCACAAAATAGACCCGAAGCATTCCTCCAATTCAACCTCATGCACCAAACATTCTCATCTCAATAACACTTAACTTTGTTTTATGCTTCTCTTCTAAATACTAACATTCTACACTATAGAACATTGCAGGTCTCATCACCATCTTATAAAATTTTCCTTTTAGTCTAAATTATATTTTTCTATCACAAAATAGACCCGAAGCATTCCTCCAATTCAACCAACCAATTTGAATTGTACTAATAATACATAACTGATTTGTTCGACCGAGAACCAACATGTGGTTCGGTTTAAATTGGCTTAATAAGCACCTACATCGAATCGGATTGAACCAAAACATACAAAACATTTGATAAAAGAAAGACTTCATAAACAACCGACTAAATTCTTATTTACAAATCCAAAATGTAAATCATAATATTTATACATATTATGATCCATCATGTAAATTACATCAAAATTATCACTAATATTAAGTTATCTAAAATAAAATACATCTTTTCCACAAAAAAAATAAAAATAAAAATCAAATACTAGAATATTAATAAGATTTAATTAAATGTTGGATTTCTAAATATATTTTAATTTTTTGATGTGTGTATAGTCCCCACACTAAAGAGCGAATACATAGAAACCAATGAATTCACAATTATTTATTTATTCAATTCCAATTTCTTTTTTTTCAGTTACTTTTAAATCATAATAAAAAAATATTTCAAATATCAAGGTTTTATTTTGAATGGCTATAACATTTAGGTGTATGCATGATTTAAAAAAAAAAATTAAGATGTTATATGAATAATCAGAAAATTTTGTTATGAAAAATGAAAATACATAAAAATCAAGTGATAAGTACATAAATTCGTAATAATAAATTTTATTATTAATATTTTGATATTAATAAAAAATGCTCTCAAATTCGAAGGAAGGCAATTGCCAACCTCAGACCTAATCTCATTCCGCACTTGCATACAACATAATAAACATAAGAACTGAATTTAGAATTGCAAAATCAGAATTCACATTTCATTTATTACTCTCTCCTTCAATTCACATTTTGACAAAAGTCGTCCGAGAAACTTGAGACAGATTAAAGAGGAAGATGTTGAGACTCCATTGCATACACATTGCTCTTATTGTGTTCTTTATACTCACCATAAAAGTAAGAAGCAGTGCCCCAAAGAGAAAGAGCTAGGGCAACTCCTTTCACTCCATCAAATTTCTCATGGAAGAAGATGAGCGCAAAAACTTCTGTAATGGGGATACAGACCGCAATAATAACGCCACAAAGTAAAGCTGAAGAGTACTTAATGGTTCCCACCGTGCCTAAGAAGAAGAACTGACCCGTAACAGTGGTGAACAAGACCACCAAGTAGTACTCTGCCTTGCCAAGCCCATACAGCTCGCTCTCTCTTGAGATCGCCTGCACTTCGCAGACTCCTAACATTAATAAATTATAATTATTTTATTTTTACATACATACCTCACAATTCTTATGTATTAAACATATCTAACATCTATATATTCATAATTACATGCATAGCCCACAAATCTCTAGCATAACATCAATAATAATATCACAATCACATATTTATGATACCAATGTGTTTTAAAGTGTAAATATCAAACTTAGAGATAGTTAAATATATAAATACAAAAGAATATCGTATGCTAAATATGTAAATTTCTCAACAAGAAAGGAAGATACGTGCGGTGCCACTCAATTCCTTGCATGCACATATTTAACATCAAAACATCAATTTTTGCATGCATGTCACTTTACCTATGCATTGAAGAGATATATTTCACATTTCAAAAAATTAAACAGCTGGTGATATTCTTATGTGATAATATTACAAAAAAACTAAAGTTTAGATGTTAGATATGTTAAAAAGGAATAGGATGGTATATATATAACAATGCTTGCCTGAAAATCCTTGTTGAAAGCCATCCCAAACGCACAAAAAATGGATGCGAAAAGCCCCATGAAAAACTGCATCTCAATAACAAGTTCATGAGACATCTCCTGCTTCGTGCGGATATAGATAAGTTCCACGAGTGGCAGCACCATGCTGTATATAATGGCAGCCCCGAGCGTCATTATAAACCCTAGATAGTACCTCTGCTTGGCTTCCCCGTCCAGCAGATCATTATTGGCACGCACGCCCAGAATCACAATGCCAAACGTTAGCAGCACCACCGCGTTCACTGTAAATGCGTTCAGCTTTTGCTTCACGATGAAGAAGCTGAAGACGACGGTGAAGCCGAGCTGCGTTGACATGAGGAGGGTGGCGGTGGAGAGGGGAAGAAAGGAGAGGCCGTAAGAGTAGAGGAAGTCGTCAACACCTGCGTTGGAGAAATTTTAATAATAATGCTTTTGGACTATTAACAGGATTTAATCATGAATTTAATTTAAATTTAGCCAGAGATAAAAATAAAAAAAATTAAATTTAACACTCATTTAAATAAAAATTTCTGAGTTGCTGCTAAGCACCATCTTATACTATATATATTTGGGGGAATGTTCTTCAAAATTTTTTTTTTTTTTTATAGTTATTTTATATTAAAGAAGGATTTGCAAACATACCCCTCAATTCATATGGACTTAATTGTTAGGTATGGCTCATATGTCAGAAATTTGGAGACTCTTTGATTTGGTGACTCTTTGATTTGGTGGGGTGTGTCTCCTGGAATGAAAAGGTGTGTGTAACGGTTTTCCTAACCGCCTAACCACATAACGGTTTTTCTAACCGCCTAAAACATGAAAAATAAAAAAAAAACATAAACAATTTCTGGAGACAACTAGATTAACTCAACACTTATATCTAACAAATGAGTTTTGATATTTTCATGCATAATGCTCAAATCTCATTATCACATCAAAAATATTATTTTTACCTGATTTTTTAAGTGAAATACAACTTTTGATTCATGGGTTTATGATGCCAAAGTGTTATAAATGTAAATATAGAATTTTAGGTGTTAGATATGTAATTACATAAGGATTGTATGATCTGCATGTAAATTTCCTTTTAATTTTACGAATGTATGATCTGCATGTAAATTTCCTTTTAATTTTACATAAATATCATATTATGAGAAGATGTATTTTATTTTTTTTTAAAATATTATGAAAAGTGTAATTTTTAATGTGATAACAAAGAATTAATAGCATGAATGTTGTAAATGAATAATAATTAGGTGGTATCTATTGAACTGCCAACCATTTCTACTTGCTATGAAACTTTTGGGTACGGTATATGTATTTCATAAAAGTATTTATAGAATTGTTTTTAAAAAAAAATTAAATTTTAGGAAATATGTTATTGGTTTTATAGAATTTATTTCTTAAGAAAGAACTCATACTCTAGTTTTAATCCACTGATCACTCCAAATATTCTTTTTATAAAAGCAACAAAAATTGCCCAAAAAAAAAAAAATTCAAACAAATCTTTAATATGCAGCAAAGAACTAGTTAGAAAAGTAAGGGATAATTAGATGCACACCACTCAAAACATTGATATTTACAAATTAAGCATCAAGGTGATTTTTTGAACTATTGAACTAGCCAGTGTGTAATTGTCCCTAACATTATACTTAGTTACACAAGTGCCTCCATCCTTACCTGTAAGGAGGCCAAGAACGATGCAATAGAGAAGAAGAGAAGGAGTGAGCAAGAAAAGGCCAAACTTGCTTCGTTGTGGACGACGACGAAAAAAGGAGAACAACATTGGGATTATGAGATAGGGAAAGCCGGCCGTTTGAAGAAAACCTGAGAACCACCTGCAATTCCCGCCATGTCGAAAGTAAGCACGGATCAAGAGCGGACCACCAATGCCGCCGATGAAAATGAAGAAGATGTTGATAAAGAGGAGGGCGGCTCTCTTCATTCTACGCTTTCTATTGCTTTCCATAACAATATAGTTGTTGTTGCAGGGAATAACTTCTTCTTCATGACTTCGGGGTTCTATTTCCATGATCACTTGTCTTCCTTAGTCCTATACTATAAAATTATTTGAGAAAGTTATTTATAGATTGGGGGTGCGTTTGGGAAAAGTTTTTCCTGTTTGATTTGTTTGTTTTTTTAAGAAGTTGTAATTGAAAGTTGTGTTTGCCCCAAACAAATAATGAGTCAGCGCAAATCAAATTAGAGAATTAAATTGGAGAAAACAATGTGATTGATAAAGTTGAAAATATCAACTTAGATGTGTCTATAGATGAATATGGTCGCATTTCCTTTCTTGATTCTTTCAGATATCCCGAGTTTTAATTCAATTTTTATTGCATGGCCCTCATCGCCTGTTAATGAATAAGACAAGGAAAGATTTACATATTTACCGCTCAGTATCTATGTATTTACATTTCTAACAACTAAAGTTTTTGCATATATCACTTTAAACTATGCATGAGATGGTGTTTTTTATGTGATATGAAAGATTTGAATAAGATTAATGCAAAAAAATAAAGTTTGTGGATTAGATATGTAATTACATTTGAATTGAGTTGTGTGCATGCAAATGCTCCTAAGAGAGAACACAGATGGCGGCACCAACTGCTATGCTTGAGATTGGAGAGATACTGCAAAAGATCTAGAATTATTTATTATAAGAGATAATTTAGTTATAATCAATTAAAACTAGATCAACTTAGCGGTGTTAAAAAATGAATTGATCATATTTCCCTTATCAAGTTTCCTTAATGATGTGGCAGCGGTGTAATGGATTTCTCTTTTATCAAGTTTCCTTAATTAAATATTTCTCTTAATTAAGTTTCCAAGAAAAAAGATTTTCCCTTAATTAAATTTTTCTTAATTAAACTTTCCCGGAAATCCTTTTCCTTAAACTTCCAAGAAAAGCTCTTCCTCCGCTTTCCATAAATGCTCATTTTCTCTTCGAGAAAAGCTTCGCTCTTCGCTTTCCTTCTCAGAAAAGCTTCGTTTCCGCCTTCCTTCCAGAAAAGCTCCGTCTCCGTTTTCCTTCAAGAAAGCAATCTTTCTTTTCCCGAGTGCAGCAGCAGATTCCCTTTACTTACCTTTCCTGAGTCCTGGAATATCTCCGGAATATCTACGCGCTAAATTTTCTTTTTCGCAGACTTTTCTTTTCAACGCGAATTTCCTTTTCCGCGTTTGCCCTTCCAATTATGCTCCTCCGCCGCTCCCTCGCGTCTGTTCACGAACTATTCTTCGCGAACTGTTGAATTCACCGAATTTGAATCGAAGGGCAGCTCGCCTCTACCTGTCGCGGAAGAAGCCCGAATGTACGATTCGCCTCTGTCGCGATTATGTTTCTCCCCACCCGCGATCGCGAACCACCGCATAACCGTCGAATTTGTCTTTGTCGTCCTCTGTGTCGCAAATCCTCGGTTGGACAGAACCTTCTCCGAACTTCTGCGGGAACTCTTTCTCGCACGGGACTTGCGACTTGCAGATCCTGGTCGCGAACCTTCAAGCGAATCTTCCTGTCGAAATCGGAATTGCCGCCAACTTTCTTCTTGCGTCGACAAAATTTTTCTTTCTTGCCCTTGAACCAGGCTCTGATACCACTTGTTGTGAAATTTAGGGCGAAAAAAACCAATCCAGAAAAACACAGAGATTTAATGAGGTTCGACAAAGATGCCTACATTATTGGGAGCAGAGCAGCGAATTTCACTATTTTAGAGAAGTTACATACCCATATAGTTACACATCTATGTATAGATAAAACTCACAAATAAATTTACAAACACGCACTCGCTCCCCCCCAACCCACTAATCCAAGAGACCTCTTCACACTAAGAGACACACCTCTTCATTCCAACAGACTTCAAATCCTGGTATTATGAGTCATACCAGACAGCTTTGTTTTTTCATAGACATTTTTTTGGTCCTTAAATAGAGAGGATGATGCCTTAGTCAAGTTAATAACTAAGTGGAGTCAACTTAAGGCAGTGGGGACATATCTTGATCTGGGCGTGGGTGGCCCGAAGGATTCGCCATAAGCCCGCTTAAAGTGGCGGGCTTGACTAGAGAAAAATAGAATTTTTATGAGCCCGGCCCGGCTTAACCTATCTTTGACTTAGTCCAAGCCGATACAGCCCCTCTCTCAAAATTATTAGGAAATTGGAATGTGCTCGCTGCATCTCGCCCTTCTCGAACTGTCTTCCTCTTTGAAATTGGAATATGCTTATTCAGAACAGGGGCAGAATGATCAATTTTTGTGCTCGCTGCATCTCGCCCTTCTCAACATTTATTCGCAAATTGCGATATTAGACGATAAAATTTATAGGTCCGTGCTCTCCTCCCGATTCCCAAACCCGAAGAGCCGAGGAGTCAAAGACCCTTCGCAAATTGCGATATTAGGCGATAAAATTTATAGGTCCATGCTTTCCTCCCAATTCCCAAACCCGAAGAGCCGAGGAGTCAAAGACCCGAGCCCTAGCCTCTTTATTCCCCTCCCCATTCCTCTTGAAGACTCGAACGACGGCTGGCACGGCACCCGACACGTCCATGCTTTCCTCCCAATTCCCAAACCCGAAGAGCCGAGGAGTCAAAGACCCGAGCCCTAGCCTCTTTATTCCCCTCCCCATTCCTCTTGAAGACTCGAACGACGGCTGGCAAGGCACCGGACACCGTTTGCTGATTTTCTGAAAAAGGAATGTGATATTTTAATTTCTTCGTATTTTTTCCGTGCTTATATGGCGTAGATGCCAACTGATTATCTCCATGACGTGTCTGCGGTGTTATCCTTGATGAAATTCCTGAGAATGCGATAATTGCATTTTGAAACATTCTTATGAGCAATTTATTTGTAACACAGCAATTGTTTTTGAATGCTAACACATGCTTGCACTTATACAACATTTATTCATTGATATATATATATATATATATATAGATATAGATATATATTAATGTGAAGGCAATTTAGTTGTTCATTTGTTTATATTGATTAAGTTGAAAATGTATTGCAAAGGTTACAAATTAAGAGGTTATATTATGAATCTGCTTTGCTAGACGAAAAAGACGTCGTTTTTCTTATTTCATTGGGTTATTTAGCCAATGATGTGGTTTTTCTTATTTCATTGGGTTATTTAGCCAATGATCATTGAAAGTTCTTTTCCCACATAACTTTTCCTGAACATCAAAGTTGCAATGTGCTTTAGAAGAAGAAAAAAAGAATTTGTTAATTTTTCATTTTAAGGCCAGTGGGCCAGTCTGACCCGGTCCAACATTTAGCGTGGGTGGGCCTGCCTATGAGTTTTTAAATAGAAATCAGGCTCTAGCCGACCCGAGCCCATTTTGACTAGTCAAAACCCGAATGAGACCAACTCATGCCAAGTCCGAACCTCGCAACACCCAGGTCTGTTAATAATTCTACTCTAAATGTTGAAGTTGTGAGCTAAATTTTTTAAGGACTTATTTGGATATGGTGCCAGAGGTACTAGGGAATCATGAGAATCGACATCACTCTATTCCAAAACGACCAAATTCCGTTCCGTGGGATCGAACACACCCTCAATCGTTGGGTGAACAAAAGCGATTTTCTCACCTCTTTTGTAGCTTCATTGTGGAAAGCATGCCTTTCTAGCAACTACGGGTCTTGGTGAACCTTACTTCCTTTTTTTTATTTCCAATTTGGTGATCTCCCACTAGAAGACTATTTATAGGTGATATTTTTGTAGTTTTAAGATAACTAGTTTTGATTTTAAGTATTGTGAAGTTGTAATCCATGGTTTATACTTTAAGTAGTAAAGTATCATTTCCTTTTGCAAGTGTGCATCTGTATCTTGCTCAGAAGCGGTTGGTGAAAACTCCTAGACCTCAATATTATATATTTTATCATCTGTCTTACTATTTTCTTTGCATATGTTAGAACTCATATGTAATGTTTTTTCTTGTTCTTCCTCTGGGTACAAGCACTTCTCCATTATCTCAGTACCTTCTAGGTAACATGCATGATAAATGTGTTTAGTTGTTGTCGTATTTTTATCATTTATATGTTTTTTTTTTTTTATGATTTTTGAAAGGTTTTAATGTTGTGTTGTAGGAATCAGGGAAGGAAGTTGATCAGAGCTTAAAATTTTACCAAATAAAGCAATGTGGCTCACCAGTGCCTAGGCAGCTAAAGCAGGCCAGCTTCCAACAATTTTCCCCTAAATGGAGAGCTTGGAAAGTAAGCATCAGGGGCATGGAAAGTAGTGTTAGGACTGGGAGCCTAGGCGCCCAAAGCAGGCCAAATCCGAGCACAAGACCCAGTGATTGGAAAGTAGGCGCTTCGATAGTGGCTCCTATGTGCCAGAGATCGTGTGTCGCGCCTAGGCGCCATGTGCTAACCAGAAGTTGTCCTAAATACAGAGAGCATAGAAATTAAGCACCTCCATAATAGTGAGTAGGTGCTACACTTGCATTGCCTAGATATCCTATCCGACACTTAGGCACCCGAAGCCCTAATTCTAGACTTTGTGACTTGCACTAGGCGCTAGTATTATGCAAATCAGTATTTTCAGCATTTGGGACGTGTCCTTTCATTAGAAGTACAAAAATGCTAGAAACAAATTATATGTGACCACACCTCCCTTAAACCCTCCACACACCCAACCAATTACAATAGCATATTCACACCACACACACCACCGCACCTCGCTAAACCCTCCACACACCCAACCAAGCACAATAGCACATCCACACCACGCATACAACCACACACGCCATCACACCTCCCTAAACCCTCCACACACCCAACACCACCACACACACCACCACACCTCCTGAACCCCCGCCCATATAT
>NW_018164834.1:552681-554801 GCF_001263595.1 Phalaenopsis equestris | reverse complement strand
TATTAACCCGTTTCTTCTCAAGAACTCTGCAAAGGTTATCTCTTGGAATCTAATCTTAAATTTTTTCTAAATCAATAAAAATCATATGTTGATCCTCCTTATTAAAAATCATATGTTGATCCTCCTTATTATCTCTGAACTTCTCCATCAAATCTCTCAATAAATGTATAGCTTCCCTAATAGACCTGCTCGACATAAATCCAAATTGATTATGAGAAATCCTTGTAATACGTCTCGACCTATGTTCAATTACCCTCTCCCATAATTTTAAAGAATGACACTTCAACCTAATCCTTCTATAATTGACCTACTTTTGTGCATCTTCTTTATTCTTAAAAATGGGGGCCAAAATACTCTTCCTCCACTCCTTAGGCATCTTGGTGGTTTTTAAAATAATATTAAAGAGTTTAGTAAGCCAAGAAACTCCCAAATCTTCTAAATATTTCCACATTTCAATTGGGATATCATCAGGTCCTACAGACTTTTCACCATTGCTTTTCTTTAAAGCCTCCTCAACCTTTTTTTTTTTACTAATGCAATGGTAAAATGAAACATTTTATTAATATTAACGATATTAAGATCATTGTGGTCGGTCGTATTTCCCGAAACTTCATTAAAAGGTTTATCAAAATAACTCACCCACCTATTTTGAATATCTTTTTCTAATAAGAACATTTTTTATTTTAATCTTTAATACACTTTACTTGAGTTAGATATTTTACTTTTCTTTTCTCTTTGTTTGGCTAGTTTATACATATATTTCTTACTCTCCTTAATATTTCACTAAATTTCAGAATAAATGTAAATAGAGATTATACTTCATATTGATAAAGACAAAGATATCATTTTGTTTGTGTTAATAATGGAGAGGAAATATAATTCACCTTCTCTCTTAACAATTTTGTTACAATAGTTTCTCTTATCATCTCTTATTTGTTGCGAGATCTTTTTCCTACCATGAAAAAAACTTCATCTCTTCTCCTTTGTCTCTTTTCTTCTCTCCTTCTCTTTATTTTTTGGTGTATATGGGATGCTTGCAACCGTTGATTTGTTTTTCTTTTATAATTGACACATGAGATGGTATATCTAAATGATTGAGAGTGAATAAAGCTTATGCATGGTTGCCATCATGTTTAAATATATTGCGTGAATTAATTGTGAATAAGGTAGCTACTATCTTCTAAAATCAAGTATAAATTGTGACATCCCGAACTCTCACCCATCAAGGTATTATCCTCTTTGGCCTAATGACCTCACGATTTTGTACTGTTGGTGTGACTTCCTAGGAGGTCACACATCCAAGGAGGGCTTTAGAACGAGCACACTTAATTTTGGAGTTTCTATCAAAATTCTACTGCTACATTGGAATGTGTGTCTATGTTTATAAGTTTGACTTCAATCTACTTAAGGGGTTTCACAATATCTCTCAGTTAAGTACATGTTGTTTTCGTCAGTGCTCTATACGCAAAATCATTTACCAAGGAATCTACTTAAGGAGTTTCACTTGAATAAATCTCAAGTTGG
The DNA here is from genome assembly GCF_001263595.1 of Phalaenopsis equestris. NCBI lineage: Eukaryota > Viridiplantae > Streptophyta > Magnoliopsida > Asparagales > Orchidaceae > Phalaenopsis > Phalaenopsis equestris. The sequence goes on along the minus strand of NW_018164834.1, from coordinate 553,277 downwards.
TAGTTGTAAATCTTGGCAATTAAGGCAAAATCTTTTCCATATAGGTGGTGGAGTTTGGACTCCACACTTAATTTGTAAATCCTACAGGCATTGAATCATTGAAATTGTTTGGCACAATATATGTTTTATCTGATTAAATCCTAGTACATTATTTGATATTTTTTTAGGATTTAGGATCTAATTTGAGAAGATACACAATGTGGAAAGTGTAAATCTCATATATCTTACTTATTCAGAATTTAGTAAATCTAGAATTTAACCTAAAATAGGTGCCCTTGAAAGGTTCTTGAATTAAATGAAGTATTTTACACATGTTAAACTTCCATGGCAATTGAGTATGAGCTGCTGTGTAGAACGGCAGTAAAGAAAATAACTACAGGAGATAAAATGAGAAGATCATTTCTAATACATAGGAAGAAAGGTTGAAAGTACTGATGCGTGCTAGAAAATTCGCGGCGGTAGAGTAATGGATTATCGTCTTAGCGTTGCACGAAAATTCAGCACACACTCAGATGAAAGTGAATCAAGCTATGATCACACCAGAAATTTTTACGTGGAAAACCCGTAAAAAGGGAAAAACCACGGGGCCTTGCCCA
>NW_018164834.1:527387-551939 GCF_001263595.1 Phalaenopsis equestris | reverse complement strand
TATATATGTATATATATGTATGTATGTATGTATGTATGTATATATATATATATGTATGTATGTATGTTTACTGTAATAGTTGTGGTGAAGGTACTTTCAACCTTTCTAGATTTTTGGTAGTTGTCCCCAACATAGTTAATTATTAGAAGAGATGGTGGAAGTTGAAATTCCCATTTGCTGCATGTAGGTATGGGTCTTATCCTCCCTCAAGCTGACTATCAAGTGAAGTGATAGTATGCTTGTGTCAAATTGTGCTGAAGACTGATGCAGAATGACTTTTGGTGAAGATGCCAGCAACTTGATCTGGGAGATGATGTGTTGAGCATGAACTTCGCCAGATGCGATGTAATCCCTAATAAGGTGGTAGTCGATCTCAACGAGTTTCGTTCGAGCGTGAAATATGGGATTGAGGGCTATAGCAATTACTGAGGTGCTGTCACAAAAAAATTGTGTTGGAGTGGTAGGAGGGATGTGAAACTCTTGTAGAAGCCATCTGATCCAAAGGAAATTCATGGTTGCTGCTGCAGGTGCTCAGTATTCAGCTTCGATGGAGGATCATGCCACGATCTTTTTCAGGATATGAGAGTATTACTAAGAAAGGTACAAAAGCCGGTGATGGAGCGAAGATCGTGGAATCACTGGCCCAGTCAGAGTCTGAGTAGGTTCAGAGCTGTAGATTGCCTTTGGTGATGGGAAGTTCGAAGTTAATTGTACCCTTGAGATAGCGTAGTAGGCGCTTGATGAGTTGAAAGTGGTAGATGAGTGGGTGGTGCATTTGTTGGCAAATGTAGTTGACAGTGAAGGCGATGTCGGGTCAAGTGATTGCGATGAATTGTAGGGATCCAGCTAGTAGATGATGTTGGGTGATATCATGGAATGTGTGGTGTTGTTGTCGGTTTGAATTGAAGTGGAAGCGGGGTGTTTATAGGTTTGAAATTTGACATTCCAAGTTGTTGAAGAAGGTCGTGAGTGTATGAAGTTCGGGATAAGTGATAGCTGAAAGGCGTGGTTTGGGTGGTAATACCGAGAAAGGTTGCAATGGGACCATGTTCCTTTAGTTGAAATTTGGATTTAAGAGTTTGGGTGAGATTGGTGATGGTGGATGGATTGTTCCCCGTGATGAGAATGTCATCTACGTAGACAAGAAAGTAAATGGTGGTTTGGTTATGTGTATATAGAAGGAGGGAGGTATTGGCTGAGCATAAGTGAAAGTCTTAATTGAGCATGTGGGTGATAAGAGTTGAGTACCATTTTCTTGGTGCTTGTTTAAGGTCGTAAATGGTCTTTTTAAGAGGGCATATCTTGGTCGGATGTTGGGAGACTTGAAAACCTTGAGGTTGATGCAGAGGAATGGTTTCATCCAAGGAGCCATGAAGAAATGCATTTAAGACATCAAGTTGTTGATTCGACAATTTGTGGTGAGTCACAACCCTAAGCAGAATGCGAATTGTTGGCAATTTGGCAACTAGGCTTAAGGTTTCAGTATATTGAATGCTTTGCTGCTATTTAAAACCTTGTGCAACCAAACGGGCTTTGAGTTTGTTGGGTGTGTCATCTTGAGAATATTTGGTTTGGTATGTCCATTTGCAGTCTAGGATATTAGAATGAGATGGATCAACAAGAACCCAGGTTCCTTGCCGTTGTAGGGCTTCAAACTCCTCGAACATGGCTTTACGCCAGTGGAGATGATGTTTTGCTTGTTGATAGGTGGTTGGATCGGGTGGTGGGCTGGTTGAGGTATTGATGTTTAGAATTTGCTTTGGTTTGAGGGATCCAGTTTGGAAACGAGTCGTCATGGGTGTTTGTATATATGTTGCTGCAATTTTTGTTGCACTGGAGGAGTTGAGGTGGAGAGTTCGGGTATGCTGGAAGTTGGAGCTTGAGTGGTTGTGGATGCTGGGATAGGATATGATGTGGTTGTGGTAGCTGTCGGTTTTGGAGGGGATGGAGCTGAGGGATGTTTAGCTATAGTTACGGGATGTGTTGAGGATGTGATCGACTTGTGAGATAGGAAGGAGTAGATTTAGTGAAATATGAGTATGAGTGATGGGAGATTGGGAGGTTGGGTTTTGGTATGGAAATACCTATTCATTGAAGACAACATGTCCCGAGATGATGATTTGTTGGGTTTGGGTGTTATAGCAGTAGTATCCTTTGTAATAGGGTGGGTAGCCGCCAATGAATATACACGGCAGGGAGATATGAGCCAATTCGTGTGGAGCTTGGGGTTTTTGTCAAGGGATGCATAGGCATCTGAAAGTGCGGAGGTGGTTATATGCAAGTGGTTTATGATAAAGAAGTTCACATAGACTTTTTAGTTTAGTTGTTTTGGATAGCATGCGATTTATGAGGTAGGTTGCGGCAAGTACAACTGCAGTCCAGAATTTGTAAGGAAGATGGGCAGTGAGAAGAATGGTTCGCAATGTTTCAAAAATACGACGATGTTTTCTCTCGAAGACCCCATTTTGTTGGGGGGTGGAGGATAGCTACATTGGTGGGTTATGCCGTGAGAATTCAGATAGTTTTGCGAAGAATGAGATGTGTATTTGCCACCCATCAGACTGTAAGGTTTTGATGTTAGTATTGAACTGATTTTGAATAAGTTCGTGGAATTGAATAAATTTATTTATTGTTTCGAACTTTGCAAACATAGGAAGCACCCCATTAAATCTGGAATGACCATCAATAAACAAAAGATAATATTTATTACCTTGTAGAGAGGTGTGGGTGCAGGATCCCATACATCAGAATGAACTAGGTCAAAGCTATGGTGGGATGCTAAAACAGAGGTATTAAAAAACTGTTGTGACTCTTAGATGAATTACATTCATTACAATAGAAAGTAGAAAGAGAACTAGCTTTGATATTATTTGTCTTGAGAATAGTAGTTGTTGTGGCGTGATGTATAGGTGCCCAAGTCTTCGACGCCAAAGGAGACTGGATTCTGGTGAGGATTGGTTTGCAACGAGGGTGGAGATGGGATAAAGACCCTTCTTGCTAGGTTCTTTCAGGAGGATGTTGTTGGTGCTCCAGTCCTTAATGTCAAAGCCAGGTGGAGTGAATGAATGAAATGTCACAATTTATTATCCGAGACTAATTTATGGACGAAGAGAAGATTGTGAGTTAAGAAGGGAGAGTAAATGAGGTTGGAGAGGTGGAGCTTACGTTGTGGTGTTGGTAGGATACCTTGCCCAGTGTGGGTGATTGAAAGACTGAAGCCATCACCAATGGTGATCGAGACGGAGTTGGTTTACAGTTGGGTCTGCTGAAGATGGTCATATTTTGAGGTGAGATGAGTGGTGGCTCCCAAGTCTAGTAACCAATTTTTTGAAGATGGTTTGATGGGTGAAGTGAGTGCGACCTATTGTTTGGTAGATGGATATGAGTTGAAATTAGTGTGATGCCAAAATTGAAGAGCAGAGCAAGAGCGGTATGACCAACTTTGCCACAGATTTGGCAAGATTGACGATTAGCTATCCGAACTTGATTTCGATCTTCTCGGTTCAAATTTGATGATCCTCGAGAGCCCCTGTTATAATAGGGACACCGACCACGACTACGAGAGCCATTGTTGCTGTCACGAGCACTAATCCATGGCATCAACATTGGTTTTCTTAGTAGTTTCAGTCGAGAGATTTTTCTCCTCGCTACAAAGGAGGGAGTACATGTCGCCAAGTTTAATTGGTTCTGATCTTGTTCAGATAATTGTTTTGAAGGATTGGTATGAGGTGGGCAAGCAATTGAGGATGTGAAGAATAATGTCCTCTTGATAATATGTTCTCCAGCCATGATGATGTTGTCAACTAGGGATTTGATTATCAATAGGTATTGGGACAATAGTTTGGTTTTTCATGGAGATGTGATGGAGTTCATTTTGTAGTTGCATTACACGGATCGATTGGTTGATTGCAAACGACCTTGAAGAGTTTTCCAAATGTCATCGGTGGATTCAAGCTTAAGAATGTAGGGTAAAATGATATTGAGATATAGTGGAGTAGATTGCTGCGGACAATTTTTGATCTATGAGTTGCCACTGGAGAAAGTGAGGGTTGGGAATGGATTGGCCATCAGGGGTGCTGATTTGGGATGCCGGGCGTGTAGTGGTTCCATCGAGGAAGCCCTCAAATTCATTGGATTTGGAGCGCTTGTAAATTTGAGGTTTTCACGTTGGGTAATTTTCTGCGGTTAGTTGGACATTGGCTATGGTTTTGATATTGGACATCAAAAGCTTGAGAGATGAGGGGATGGGGAATTGGTCATGTCCAATGACTTGTTGACGGCTTCCTGATTAATTTGTGAGGAGTTCACCGACATTGGCGGTAGAGAATAGCGAGAAAGAGAGGAGAGAGGAAAAAACTTAGAGATTTTGGGCTTAGAGGATAAAAATCTTGATCTTCTTCCGAAAAGCTATGATACCATGTTAAACTTCCATAGCAATTGAGTATGAGCTGCTGTGTAGAACGACAATAAAGAGAATAGCTACAGTAGATAAAATGTGAAGATCATTTCTAATAAACAGGAAGAAAGGTTAAAAGTATCTTCACCACAACTAATACAGTACACGTGTATCTATATATGATGAGAAATAGATTATTCTAGAGTGTGGTAGTGGTCCCCAACACAGTTGGTTATATCAGAGATAATGGAAGCTGAAAACACATTCATTTTTTCATTTTGAAATCTCTGTTATCTGGAGAAAGATAATTGAATTTATCTACCTTTTCTGTGTTTCAGAGAGCTGCCCTGCCGCAGCAGTTGTTCTGGATAGAACCTTATCGGAAGCTGAGTCATATGCATCCAAGGTGACTTTTTCTTTCCTTGCAAATTTGATTTTTATTTATTTATTTTTAAAATTACCATGCGATATTATCTAATTTGAATGAAATTCATTTTACAGTTTTGTCTCATGATTAGTTAGCATAAGCAATTCTAATAACAACTCGGAGTTGTTTGCAGGAGCAAGTTTTGCATCAAAGGCTCTTGTCGCCTTACTTTCTCCGAGACCATATTCAGAACATAGAAAGGGAAGTCAAGCTTGCTCATTCAAGTGGTTTGGCAGAATCGATGACTCAATTAACAACTTTCAGTAACATCTTCCACATTTCGAACACTTCTAATACATTAATTTTCATTAAAATTTTTTAGATATATTTGGTATGGATTTATTATCATTATACATGACGGGTAGCTCTATGTTGAGTTATTGTTCATCACTGAACTCAATTTCCTGATTGAATTGAATTGAAGTGTGGTATTTATTGATGATTTTTTTTTCTTAGGAAGATTTACATATATGCCATCTTACCTATGCATGAGAAGGTGTATTTCATTTTTTAAAAGTTAAAATAGTGTGACTTTGATGTGATATAAAAGATTTGGTTGGTGTAAATGTAAAAGTAATGTTTAGGTGTTAGATACATAAATACATAGGAATTGCGTGGTATAATCGTATGTATGTAAATGCTTCTTCTCATCTTTATGTGAATGTTATATAAAATTATTTTTCTTATGCAGATCCAGAACTTCATCAAGATGTTCAACTTATATGGGCGGGAAAAGAGTTATCGAGGGGGAAAAAGTTATGTGAATATATTGGTGAAAATGAAAAAACAAAGGTAGATTATTTTCCTTTTGGTATATTAACTTTTCTATGGGATCACTAAAATTAATGTTTTTGTTGTTAGTAGATTACAATCAAATTAAAATTTGGCTGCTAGGACCTGAAAATATGCTGGTAAGCACTTTATTTGCAGTTTTATAGAGCACAAAACAAGATTCCATATTTATAGTTTATTTGTTACTAGTTATTTTCCAGTTCTCAAATGTGGAAGAAGAATGCTGACTATTATTATGGTTGATTCCCGCTAGCCAAGAAATGCCGAAGTTTTTCATTGTGTATTTACTGAAGCATCTCTCTTTCTCTCTCTCTACTAGGAGTTTTGAAAGAGCAAGCATGCATGATGTAGCTCATATAAGGTGTTTTCCTTTTGCAAAATTTACATAACTAACCACAATTTTTATGTGTTTACATATCTCACACCTAAACTTTTATATTTACCCACATAGCACTTTGTTGCTTTAAACTTATGCATGAAAAGGTGTATTTCACTTTTAAAAAGTGATAATAGTGTTATTTTTTAGTGCCAAGTTTTATGTGATATTAAATATTTGAGTGCTATGTGTGTAAATATGAAAGTTTAGGTGTGAGATATGCAAATACATAACCATTGTGGGCTATGTATGTAAATGCCCCTTTACTTTTTTGTTTTTTTCTCATTTAGAGGTTATTTCATTGTAGACTCCACAAGTTATAATTTGAAGTGATTTTTGCTTGTAAATAATTGAAACGTTTACTTACATTGTTGTTATTTTGAAGGTTGTTATCTGAGTTTTTGATAATATATACAAGTTTATGAACTAAATCATTTGAGCTAGACAAATTACAATATCATGATGTGTGCATTCCTTTCTCTATTCACCCAAGACGATCATCCGGAGCGAACAAGAATTGGTGATCGGATGCGGGCGAAATTCCTGCCAATGTTGAGATGTTTAGATGACTCCCCACCCCCTTCTTGGGTGTCATGATTATATAAGCAATATGTAGAATAAACCTTTAAATCTATTTATGTTTGCAATCAGTTGTATTGGATAAGTTTGTCAATTACAATTTATTTTGATGTTTAATAGTTTTAAAGGACTGTTTTTGCTCAGATGAACCCAAGTTTCGGTTCAATGATTGTATTTTTCTTGGATGTACATTCATCTCAGCGGGTGTGTTTAATCCTATGAAAGATGATGTTTCATAATATGAACCCCAAATAATTGGTAGAAGGCTGATGATGGTGGTGGTGATGATGATTTACTCAATCCTACTTCAAAATTTTGATAGTATTTTTTGACTTTAATCTATTGGATCAAATCTGCTTCAAAATTGATTCAATTGATCATTTTTTATTCGTTCAAAATTTGGGACACCATGACTTTGTTTGCTTATGTGAAAAGAATGCCGGAATATTTTGCGGCCTCAAGTTTTAAGTTTTAACTTGTTAATATTGTATGTCTCATCTTTGCTTTTACTTTAGCTTGCATTGGTTGCAAATACAATCTCCTGAAAGAAGAATAGCATCCCTAACTATTTAGGGTTATTTGTATAAAAATCCATGTAGATTGAGGTTTTCTTGCAAAGGGACAGTAATTTCTTGAAACTCTGACAATACTACTAGGCTTTGTCATAAAACATAGTATAGCAAAATTCTGTAGCAATCCTTATTAATACTGCCAGTGTTTTAATAGGCCTTGCTATAAGGCTAAGGTTAGTCTTCCTTATTAATGAAATATACTAAATTATCATTTCTAACAAAATGCCAAAATTTTATGGAGTTTTAGACAAACAAGAAGAACATTTATATTCTTGTCCAAAAAGTAACGCCAATGTTTAAGGGTTGGCATCATTGCAAAGAATCACTGAATGATCCTTCAAACTTTAAACGTGCTATATCTCATATCTCAACCATATGTGATAAAAATGTTACTTTTCTCCATCAAAATTAACTCTTTTACTCTGTTATGTTTGTTATTCAGCATTCGATCTCTTTTGTGTTATTTTAGCTGTAGTTCATTACGATTAAATCCTGATAAACAACTCTAGTGCAAATGATACCAAATTGTGGTGTTAATTCGTCATAGAAAAATGGCATCTTTCCCCACATAAAATGACAATCAAGGTCTTATCTTTTCCAATATCTTGTTATTCTGAAATTTCATTTCAAATGTGGACCAACTTGATGCATCTCTTGTATGTACAAATGTTTAAATTATGACCGTTGGGGACTTCCTTGTTTCTTCATTCTAGAGAAAGATACTCATGTAAGCGCATCATTTCCCAATAACTCTTTCTTCTCTAATTTTCTTCCTTGCAGAAAATGAAATATGCTTACAGCTAGTGCCATGTGCCTCTCATACTTTTTGTCTCCGTTGATCTGAATTCTTGGGGAGAAAAATCAGATTTTGGGAAGTAAGTTGTTACTTTTGCTGCCTCCATTTAGAGAAATGTTTGGGATAATTTCAAAATGTCTATTCCGTTCTCCAAATTACTGTCTTTTATCAAGGAGAGTAGCAATATTTGTTTCATTTAGAGAAGTTCATTTTATTTTGTTATTATTATTTTTTTTTGCAGTATTCTGAATTTTTTTGCACTTTTAGGAAATTAGAGGTTTAACTTTGCCTAAGTTTGCTATTTACATCCATAGCACTTTCATGGCATAAACCTATGCATAAGAATGTGTATTTCATTTTTAAAGAGTTAGTAATAGCAGTATTTTTTATGTAATAGTAACGATTTTAGTGTTAACTATGTAAATATGAAATTTTAGGTGTTAGATATGTGAATATGTAAGAATTGTGTGGTATGTAAATGCCCCATTTCGTTTTGGCGGAGCCCAATTTTTTAGAACTTTTGAATTAGAATAAAATTTCTCTTTCTATTTTAATTTTGTGAGTGCAAGTTGGATATGTTAGTCTTTTGACAAATAAGTTATTTTTGGGGTAGTTCAGTGTATGTTCTTATTTTTTTATTGGTAATTTTGTTCTTTATTTATTTCTTTTGCATAATTTGCTATCGTTCTGTCAAAAAGTTGATACTTTGTAAATTAATCTTTTTAATTAGTTTATTTTAGGGGCATTTACAATTGCACTCCTTGAGTCCTATGTATTTACATATCTAACACTTAAACTTTACGACTCCTTGAGTCCTATGTATTTTACATATCTAACACTTAAACTTTACTTTTTAAAATTTATACCACCCAAATCTCTTATATCACATTAAAAATATTACTATTTTAATTTTTTAAATGTGGAATACACATTTTCATGCATAGGTAAGGCTGTAAGACGGCATATATGTAAATATTAAATTTCAGAGGTAGATATGTAAATGCATAAGAATTAAGTGGCGTGTATGCAAATTTTCCTATGTTTTATCAATGATTTTTTACCAAAATTCTTATTGAAATTCTTGGATATTTTCGATAATCATTTCCTCATTAATCATACTTAGGGTCTAGTTGGGATAACTTTCTATTTTTTTTTATTTTTTGTTTTTATTTTTTTTTGTTTTTATTTTTTTTTTTGTTTTTAGAAAATACATTGGATTCCTTTATGATTTTTATGTTTTTTTAATATATATATATATATATAAAGAAAAATTATATTTTTTATAAAACGATTTAGTCCAAGTGTGTTCCAGTATTAAGCTCTACTGCCCATGATGTATACAACGTCTTCCTTGCTCCTTCGAGCAAAAAAACATTTTCTTGGGTGGCCGGTTATGACAGGTTACGATAGGTGTCGGGCGACTGTGGCAGGTGGGGTGGCGGTGTCGTGAAGCCTCGCACAGGTAATGACCCGAAAAACATGTTTTTAAAATAACAAAAACACAATTCTTATGTCTTTGATGTTTTGAAAATAAGTCTTATGTGTTTTAAAAATAAAATAAAATAAAAACAAAAAAAGAATAAACAAAAACTATTTTTTGGTTTGTTTTCAGAAAACAAAAAGTGATCTGAAATAGGGCCTAAAATTCTATTATTATTTAAAAAAAATTATTGAAGAAATTGGTTATTACTGATTTATAAATCCTCTTTTTGTCCTTTAAATGAAAACATACTGCATATCATGCTAGTTATATTAGGAAATTGGTCATAAGTCATTAACCTATTAAGAGAATACATTCATGATTATATGAACATACATTTATGCCAATTTGAAGATATCAAATTTATTAAGACACCTTTTTCATCAAATATTACTTGATGTATAGAGTTGCTTTATTGATTATATGAATTGATATTTATCTATATTTGGTAGGTATGACAATGTAAATTTTAATAAATATAAGGGTCTATTTGAGGTGGTGGCCGTAGTTTTTTGAAAAATGTGATGGAAAAAACATTTTAGAAAGCTACGATGAGAATTATATATATATATATATATATATATTAAAAAAACAAACAACAACTTTCTCTCAGTCACCTCACTTTAACAACTTCACACCACATAAATTTTTAGAAAATAACAAAAAAATAGTTTCCCAAATAAATTTGTGGTGGCGGTTTGAAATGAAAAATAGACGCAAATCTGTCCCTAATAGACACTATGTTTACTTTCTTAGTTATAGATTGTAGTTTCATTATTCTGTGGTGTAAGCAAGGGGGTTCTTCTTATTCTAGATTTTTTTTTTGAGAAAGGGGAGCCCAAAGGCTGGTAATATGTGTGATTCAAACTCGTGACCTCATAGTGGTAAATTACACCCTCAACTATTGTTACAGTTATGTGCATCTTTACAATAAAGATTTGAGATAATTCCTATTTTTTTGACATCACAAAATCACTCCTTGGAGTAATCTTCATGGGAACCCAATCTATACTTCAAAAACAAATATATTCAAAACTCCAATAATTTAAAATAATAATAATAAAAATCAATTTTAGAACATAACCATAAATTCCTTGTTTATAATCCTCTCATCAAATCTCACCCCCCCACAAGCGGAGCAGCAGCAATGAATTAAATGGCTACTTTACCTGCACTCTCCCTTCCTTCCACAAATCTGCTGTGTTTTCTTACAGTAAGCTATAGCTCCCATTACAGAACTCTCCATCTCTGAGCTCATGCTGCTACTTCTCTTTAGCATATGTGAGCTTCGGCTCACACATGAAAATGAAGATGAAGAAACTGAACTCAGCGAAAGTGCAGGCACAGATTTGCTTGCAAGATTCCTTGATTTAACAGAGGAAATCGATTTGCTGAAATAAGCTTTTGATATCTTTAACTTGAGCAAAGATTGCCCAATGCCCTTCAGCTTCTTCGACCATGATTTTTCATGTTCCGACTCGATCGAAGCAACGTGGAGCTGACTATCTTTTGACACAGTTTCTGAACCCCTTTGGAGCTTTTTCTCCTTCTGCATGCAATGAGGAAGACGAAGAGGAAGAAGATTTTCACTGCAAAAGAGCTCATCAGCTGTGGAGATTGTGGTTTCCTGTGTGTGGTCAGGAGAAGAAATGCTGCAGCAGAAGATTGCAGGGGACCTTAAATCTATGTCTATGTATTCGTCTTCTGCTGACTGATTATATTCAGAGAATGGATCTTCCATGGCTGACTTGGTGAGTGGGAGGAAGAGAAGGGTGTGGCTTTTAAAGCTTGAACATGAAGAAAGAAACAAATAAATAAAAAAAAAAAGGTAAAATGATTTAGGTTTAAAATGATGAACTATGTTGATTGGCCCCCAACTTGGGGATCGCTCATAGTTTGATTCTATCATGCCCCATATGTGGAGGGAGATTATGGCATAATAATATCCTCTCTCTCTCTCTCTCTCTAAGCTTTTACAATACATAATATTTGGGAGGGGTGTCGGTTGTTTGGCTACTTATGCTAATCTAATTATTTAAGAGATTCAAGCTCACGGGGCTTAGTTCGTAGGAGCATACGTTATTATGTGGAGTTTGATTGTGTTAATAAATTGTCAACTAAGAGTCCTTAATTAACTAAGCAAGCTCGGTGGTGAGTTTGTTGGGAGGGAATGAGTGGGGCAGTGCCTCATTTATGGGTTCAAAATTGTGCTATCAGTGTTACAGTATGAATGCTGCATAACTAATACAGTAGCACCTAGGCACTGTCCTTGTGGCGCCACAACTTTACTTTTGGAGGAAAATTTGTGCCAAAACCCGGGAGTATGGTGCCACAACGCTATATCGATGGTGAGTTTGTTGGGAGGGAATGGGTGGGACAGCGCCTCCTTTATGGGTTCAAACTCACCAAGCTCGGTGGTGAGTTTGTCGGGAGGGATGGGTGGGGCAGCGCCTCCTTATGGGTTCAAAGTTGTGCTATCAGTGTTATAGTATCAACACTACATAACTAGTGTAATAGCACCGAGGCACTATCCGTGAAGCCCCACAACTTTAATTATGGAGGAAAATTTGCGCCAAAACCCGAGAGTATGGTGTTGCCGTGCTATATCGCGGTGCCACATCACTATGACCCAATCAAGAGCAACTTAAGATATGTTTTGACGGTTCCTTTTTGTAATTGAACATGAAGAAGGAAACCCAAACAGAGTCATTTGTGACTTTTGATAGTATATTCTACGGTTTTTCGCTAGGGGCTAGAGTTTGAGTGTCCTTGTGCGTCCAAATTGTGAAAATGCTTAAATGTGGTGTAATTTGTAATATTCTTCTCATTTTTTCTTCATATTGATATTATTTTTATGACATGGCTTTGTAATTTTTTTCCAGTTCTCTGATTATTTCCATGTTTAATTTGGCATTTTTTATGTTCTTATTGCTATGTGTGTTTCCGATCAAAACTTTGCGCCACATATCTCGAGTCGATTTCTGCAATTTACATTCCCAACGAAATATGAGAGGGAGAAGTTTGGGTAGGCTCTTCCCCTACTTGTGACAATCTATCTCTCTTCTTCGTTCCTCTTTCCTCTTTATCATTCCTCTTTCTCATGAGCTCATTTGATCTCAAAGTGGTGGGATCTTTCTACTTAGGAAAATTTGCATACATACAATACAATTCCTATATACTTACATATCTAACATTTAAATTTTCATATTTATATTTAAAACATTTTTGGTATTGTAAATTTATTCATGGAAATTTGTATTTCACTTGTAAAAAATATGTAATAGTTATATTTTTTTATGTGAAGTTAAATATTTAAGTTCTATGCATGTAAGTTTAGGTATTATATATGTAAATAGAAAAGATTTGTGTTGCATTTTAAAAATTGACATCTCTAATGTCATGGCTCATAGTTTGTTTTATTGTAAGCCTGCCGTCTCTTCCCCTTTGTCAACTTGTTCATGTCATGTTTCTATCTCTATGTGCAGTTATTTTTTATTTTCTTTAGTTTTAATAACTGAATTTTCTTTTTCTTTTTTCCATTTTTTTCTCTTTATGGCATGAATAAGATATAAGCTCCATATTGAGCAATTATATATATATTGCTATTACTATTACTATTAATTATTTTGAGTGAAAGTGACACAAAAAGGTAATATGGATAAGATGATTCAACAGTACTTGACGGCAAAATATGGTTCACATAACAAGCCAGCTTCAAATACATTATTGCATGTTAGTAAATATTATATATATATATATTTATATGTGTCCTGTGCTTATATCAGTTGATTGGGCATCTGCTTGTCAGTTGTAAGTCCCATTTGATCTGGTGTTCGATTCCCCCGATGGAGGGTGTGATACTCGAATTGTTAGGCGTATCGGGATGACCGAGACTCATATAATCGCGTCCGGACATTCTTTTTTTTTTTTACAAAATACATTTTTTTAACTGGAAAGAAATGGTTCAAATTTTGATTAAAAAAACTCAGGACATTCTTTTTTTTTTTTTTTTTTACAAAATACATGTTTTTTACTGGAAAGAAATGGTTCAAATTTTGATTAAAAAAATCTACAATCATTAAATTTATTATGAAATAAATATAACTTAATGAATTATAATTTTAAAAATAATTTAATAAATAGAAAATACATGTTTATGAAATTTGGATTTTGCGATAAATAATTGAAAGCTTTACCCTACCACCTGATGATTTGAAGGGCCCTGAACAAGTTTTCACCATCCCTTGTGAGGTGCTATGTGCCAATATCATTCATTCATCATGTGCTCTCTTGTTAGATTGTGTAGTCTGAGTTTTGTTGGCCTAAATGAATGCAGAATATCTCCGCTGAAAATGGAATCTCATAATCTATTACCTATTCCAACTATTTTACTGAGGAACTGCTATCATTCACCATCGTCTCTGTGATTGGTGACTTCACGATGCTGCCAAGGGGAAGAGAAGAACATGTATGACCTAAGCCTGTTGGGATGGAATACAAAGACTTTAATCGATTGACAATCAAAATCATAATACGGAAAATAGGATCATATTGATTCAATATATTCAGAATAAAATATCGAACAGAAATGCACAATAAAATAATCGTAGAAAGACACACCAAGATTTAACCTGGAAAACCCCGAGAATGAGAAAACATTACGGAGCAACACCACACCAAAACTTCATTATGATAGGTGAAATATACAGAGATTTTCACCACTTTGATCTTCTTTCTACAACACTGGAATTTACAAGAATTCAACTCTGAGTCATCACTTGATCCCACAAAAGAAATAGTACGCTTCAAAATTCACCTCTCTAATTTCATCACTCTAAGCCGAAGCCTTTAAGAGTTTACTCCAACTGCGGTGTAGTTCCTATTTTTGATAGTGTAATTTTGATTCATAATTGATCGAAGCTTTTCTCCGGTACCACCACTGTCTTTTCCTATTAGTATTTAGATTTTGCGAAGAAACCTGCCGAAATCATGCAATGTTGCGACGGAAAGTAATGTTGGTGCTAATTTTTATTAAATTTTGATATATATTTTGAATGTTATAGATGTAAATAATGAAGTTTGAGTGTGAAATACATAAATACTTACATTTTGTGTGCTATATGAATATTGCAAAACAAGCAATACAATCACATCAGACAAGTAATTTTTTCTCTTATTTTGTTAGTGTCACAAAATGTACAAAAAATTGGCCAGCTGAGCATTGTAGCTTTATTTTTGGAAAATTTTAATTGATTAAATTTGATTGGGCCGAAAAACAAACTTAATTTCGAACTTAATGGATACATCATTTCAATTAATTATTGCTCTATTGGGCCCGTCTAGTTTCACAAATTCTTAGCAGGCGTACAAGAGAGATTTTGGCCCATGAAAATAATGTCTTTTTTAGTGCAGTTTAAATGAGGGGACTAATCATTAGATGCAGACCGTAGACATGCATGTGATATTTTTTATGGAACTCTCAGTTAGCCACAAAATTTTTTTTCATGCATGTGATAGTTTTTATGGAACTCTCAGTTAGCCACAAAATTTAATTTCCATAAATTTATTATGATTTGTTCATTAAAACTTATTCAATTAAGCCTTAATTGAAATTTAATTAAGCCTATTAATTTAATAGTATAATATGTAATTTTATTAGTTTTTATATTTTAATCAAAACTTATTCAATATTTATCAATTAATTTAAGTAAGATTTAACTGTGTACATTCCTCTCAATTTTTATGCATTTATATATTTAACATTTAAAATTTAATTTCTAAATACATAGCACCTTAACAATACATTTAAAATATATTTCACTTAAAAAAAAAAAAAGTTAAAATAGTGATACCTTTGATGTGATACTTTCGATGTGATATGAAAGATTTGTATGGTATAAATATAAAAAAGTAAAAGTTGAGGTGTTAGAAATGAGTATGCATAGGAATTTGGCAATTTCCCATGAAAAAATAATTTAGAGTTGGATTAAGTTTTGTTGTGTGCTAGTAAATTCATTGCGGTAGAATGATATATTAATGTTTTAAGTCAACACAAATACATATGAGAAGAAATTGACAAAGAAGCCAACATGAGTATTTTCGTGGAAAACCAAAATGGGAAAAAACTACTTGGTTTTTGTCTAGTAGAAATGATTCCACTATCTCAATGTGGCGTACGAGGCTTTGTTGACCCTTAACTGGCAAAGAGCAATGCTACACAAGCGACATGACTTCCTCTAGGGGAGTGGCATGACATGTAAAAGAATTGGTGGCATTTTGATGACATTGGTATGAAGACAACAATGTTTGTGATTAGACGACAACATTGGCTAGACCGCAATGGTGTTTTCAACGGCAACAGTGGAGATGGAGAGGATAGGGCAGCGGTGGTGGCAGCGGTAGTGGTGGCGATCAGGAAATGGTGGTTTGGTTGTAGCGGCGTCGACGACACCCGGCTGTCTCATCAAAAGTTTGGCGGTGGTGTAGCTTAACGGTGATGGTCCAATGATAGTGGAGCTCGACGGTGGTGAAACTCAACTAAGACAACAACGTTTGTAATTAGACAACAGCGGTGGCTAGACTGCAATGGTGTTTTCGACGGCAGCAGTGGAGACAGAGAGGACAGGGCAGCGGTGGTGGCTGAGGTAGTGGTGGCGATCAGGAAATGGTGGTTTGGCTGTAGCGGCGTCGACGACACCCGACTGTTTCTCCGGTACCACCACTGTCTTTTCCTATTAGTATTTAGATTTTGCGAAGAAACCTGCCGAAATCATGCAATGTTGCGACGGAAAGTAATGTTGGTGCTAATTTTTATTAAATTTTGATATATATTTTGAATGTTATAGATGTAAATAATGAAGTTTGAGTGTGAAATACATAAATACTTACATTTTGTGTGCTATATGAATATTGCAAAACAAGCAATACAATCACAACAGAGAAGCAATTTTTTCTCTTATTTTGTTAGTGTCACCACAAAATTGGCCAGCTGAGCATCGTAGCTTTATTTTTGGAAAATTTTAATTGATTAAATTTGATTGGGCCGAAAAACAAACTTAATTTCGAACTTAATGGATACATCATTTCAATTAATTATTGCTCTATTGGGCCCGTCTAGTTTCACAAATTCTTAGCAGGCGTACAAGAGAGATTTTGGCCCATGAAAATAATGTCTTTTTTAGTGCAGTTTAAATGAGGGGACTAATCATTAGATGCAGACCATAGACATGCATGTGATATTTTTTATGGAACTCTCAGTTAGCCACAAAATTTTTTTTCATGCATGTGATAGTTTTTATGGAACTCTCAGTTAGCCACAAAATTTTTTTTCATGCATGTGATAGTTTTTATGGAACTCTCAGTTAGCCACAAAATTTAATTTCCATAAATTTATTATGATTTGTTCATTAAAACTTATTCAATTAAGCCTTAATTGAAATTTAATTAAGCCTATTAATTTAATAGTATAATATGTAATTTTATTAGTTTTTATATTTTAATCAAAACTTATTCAATATTTATCAATTAATTTAAGTAAGATTTAACTGTGTACATTCCTCTCAATTTTTATGCATTTATATATTTAACATTTAAAATTTAATTTCTAAATACATAGCACCTTAACAATACATTTAAAATATATTTCACTTAAAAAAAAAAAAAGTTAAAATAGTGATACCTTTGATGTGATACTTTCGATGTGATATGAAAGATTTGTATGGTATAAATATAAAAAAGTAAAAGTTGAGGTGTTAGAAATGAGTATGCATAGGAATTTGGCAATTTCCCATGAAAAAATAATTTAGAGTTGGATTAAGTTTTGTTGTGTGCTAGTAAATTCATTGCGGTAGAATGATATATTAATGTTTTAAGTCAACACAAATACATATGAGAAGAAATTGACAAAGAAGCCAACATGAGTATTTTCGTGGAAAACCAAAATGGGAAAAAACTACTTGGTTTTTGTCTAGTAGAAATGATTCCACTATGTCAATGTGGCATACAAGGCTTTGTTGACCCTTAAATGGCAAAGAGCAATGCTACACAAGCGACATGACTTCCTCTAAGGGAGTGGCATAACATGTAAAAGAATTGGTGGCATTTTGATGACATTGGTATGAAGACAACAATGTTTGTGATTAGACGACAACATTGGCTAGACCGCAATGGTGTTTTCAACGGCAACAGTGGAGATGGAGAGGATAGGGCAGCGGTGGTGGCAGCGGTAGTGGTGGCGATCAGGAAATGGTGGTTTGGTTGTAGCGGCGTCGACGACACCCGGCTGTCTCATCAAAAGTTTGGCGGTGGTGTAGCTTAACGGTGATGGTCCAATGATAGTGGAGCTCGACGGTGGTGAAACTCAACGGACATGGTCCGACGACGGTGGAGCTTGATAGTGCAGGTCAGACAATAGTGGAGCTTATCGGCGATGGAGCTTGACGGTCACGGTTCGACGATGGTAGAGTTCAAGAATCCTTAAGAGCTTGTATCTCCATTCAGCATTCTCCTCCAAGTCCCAAGCCATGGTCTTGAGCCCCTCTTTTCATAAAAGGAATGAGGGTTGATTTAAAGATTTTATGAGTTACATCATCTGTAATACTACATGAATATGAAGCACTCCATCAAACAACCAAGAGCAATTTCTTTGATCAAATAGTTTTCTACGAGCATTTAAGTGTTTTAATGATGTCCAAATCGAGATATATTGGACTTGTTGGATTCGATTCGATGAGACACTCAATTTGAATATAAGTTGTCAAATTTGGAATTCATTTGGTCATTCAAACGATCATCCAAATACTCTTTAAATGAGTTGATCTGGGCTTAATTAGGCCTATAGATCAAGTTTAATGTTGTTGGGTTCTTCTTGCTAAGACGCTCAGTTTGATTATAAATTTAATAAAATCAGAGCTTTTATCATCATAAATGCACATTCAGAATAGTTTTTTGATCAATATGCTTTGAGATTCGTGCATAATTATAATCATTTCTTAAGGATGTATAAAGCTTCATTGAGATCATTGGAACTAAAAAATTTTGAATATAAAAATGAACATATTTTAATCAAGCAACAAGAGTCTCAAATTAATGAATAGTGTGTACTTATTATTTAAAAAATCCTTGATTGATCAGTAGAAAATAAATCAGGAATTTTTTTTGCAAACGCGAAGATAAAAATACGTTGAATTTTTTTTTTTTGTCATCTATATTTCAAAATATTTATATTTTTAAAAGATAAATAAAAATGCTTCCTTTTTAAATTTTTTTAAAAATATGAATTGCATATTATTTTTCCTATTTCTTATTGAATTCAAACCCCCTTCCGCCATTCATTTTGATTTCTACGACGACCAAGCGTTGGCCACGCTTCACGCGCCTATCCTCATGTTAGTTCACCTAACGCCTCCAGTTACCCTCTAACATCTCGAGCATCTACAGAAATACCCCTCTTTTCCTGCACAAAAATAAATCACCTTTAATGCCATTTAAGTAATTTTCACAAAACTCATGGCTATAATTTATCTGGTAAAAAAAAAATAATTCCTCTTGTCTTCTTCGCTGGCATTAAACCAGTAACTATTACTCCATTAAATCTCCGTCCATTCGCCCATTCTCGCCGGAATCCGGCCATCTTTCACTCAAAATCGATGGCAGAAACAGTGGCGACGCCCATCGAGGTGGAGGGAGTGAAGTTTCCGGCCGAGATCTCGTCGCCGGCGACCTCGAAACCTCTATTTCTCGGTGGCGCAGGTTCCCTCTTTTCCCCTTACTGACCGAAATCACAAAGCCAAGCTCTGTTTTACAGAGCTCGCAGGTAAAAAAAAAAAGGACAAAACTGGAATTTTTATGGCTGTTCATGGATGGATGCAGGGGCGAGGGGTATAGAAGTTGGAGGAAAGTTTTTAGCCGTAACCGCGATCGGAGTGTACTTGGAAGCGGCGGTGATTCCGGCGATCGCAGGAAAATGGACGGGGAAGAAGGCGGAGAAGCTCACTGATTCGGTTGACTTTTACCGAGACATTATTACAGGCGAGCTTCTAACAAAATAATGGCATTATGTGTCGCTTACACTGATCAAATTTGGATTTTTTTTTAGCTGAACTCATATCGATTGTCTTAAAAAACGAATAAGATTTTAAAACTTCAAATTTTATCATTCATAGCACACAATGCTAATGTATTTACATGTGCCGCACCTACAATGGGCGCTTAGGTTCCTTTGAGAAGCTGACGAGAGTGACGATGCTGCTGCCATTAACGGGTCAACAGTACTCCGAGAAGGTCTCCGGGAACTGCGTCGCCGCATGGAAAGCCGCCGGAGAATACACAGAGGAAGAAGCAACGGCCATTAATAAGTTTCTGGAAATCTTCAAGCCTAAGAACTTTCTTCCAGGCACCTCCATCATCTTCACTCATTCCCCTCATGGCTCTCTCACTGTAAGTAAGCTTTCGACACTGCTCAAATTTGTAATGCTTTTAATGGATTAGATTTTTCTTTTAATTTTATTTTTTTGTAAAGATTGGATTTTTGGAGGGGGATGGCGTTCCTGTGGCTGAGACTGATGTGATAGAGAGCAAGAAGCTGACGAATGCGGTGTTGGAATCCATTATAGGGGAGAATGGAGTTTCTCCCGCTGCGAAACAGAGCCTGGCTCGGAGGTTTTCAGAGCTTCTGAATAAGAAAGAAGACCAAGAAGAAGAAGATGGGATTTTGGATGTGGAGAAAGCCAAGTTAGGGCAAGATGGAGTCGTTTGATTTTTTTCTGTAATTTTACTTCGTTTATTGCATCACGCTTTATGCGGAATAATTGAGGTTTGTTTGTTTGAAGAAGGGTTGAGGAAATTTCATAAAGAATTTATGATTTGGTTATAAAGTAGCTTTCACAAGCTAAACTGTCAGTTTGGAATGGTCTGCAGAAGTAGCTGCTAGAGGAAAATAGTTTTTTTTAGTAATTTTCTTGTAGTAATCATATTCTATTGAATCTAAGCATAAAAATTCCATTTTGACGTGGAAAGTACTGATGAATGATAGTGAAACAATACGGCAGTATAATAAATAACACAAAAAATGTAAAATCTTCTCAAAACCATTCCAAAGATTAACGAAATATTTACATATGGAAAGTATATTCAGAGTTGGGTACATTTTAAGTTATTCGGATGTTATAGTTAGGTTACACTTAAGTTACACGAAGAATTACAATGGGGTATAACTTAAGTGTAACCTAGTTGTACCCTCCGAATAACCTAAAATGTACGCAACTCTGCATATGATTTCCGTATGCAAATATTTCTCTCATCTTTGTGGAAACACAACAATAGAGTGACTCAACTATTCATCTTATTTCCGTATGCAAATATTTCTCTCATCTTTATGGAAACACAACAATAGAGTGACTCAACTATTCATCATTTCTTTGGGGAGCTTTATACGACAACATGGTTCCTGGTGATTGGTTGTCCGGACGTTCGAACATCTTTTTTTTTATCCGGGAAGTGTCTTCTTGTTATTATTTCTTAAAAATTTTTGTGTGATAAGTTGTTTTTTTATAAGAATTTGTTGGGGGTAATCAAATACAGACCACCCGAACCTTGCTATTTACAAATCAACCACTCTCTTCCATCCATTTTACAAATTCTCACTCAAATATAAAAATTTTTGGTAAAACTTTAACCCATATGTTTTATTTTATTAAATTCTAAATGATTTGATCGTCACACACATAGTTAAATTGGTTGGATGGTTAAAAAAAAAATCATATAGGTGGTTAATTTGTAAATATCAATATTTCGGATAGTTTGTATCTAATTATTCCAATTTGTTAATGTGTCATATTGTCAATTTTATCATAAAAAAGTTATTGTAGATTTTGTTGGAGAAAGTATACATTTATAAGTTTTTATCATAACTTTCTAAGGAGTTGGATTTCTACAACCACCTCAAATAAATTCTCACATTATCATTGCTTTAATATTGAAAGGCTTTTAAATTTGTGGTGTTACACCTACTCCCATATATGATGGACATATAATGTATAAATTAAATTAAAAAAATCAAAACTATGAGGAATATTCGTGTTTCACATGCGTTTTAAATAATAAATTTAAGAAAAAAATTATAAATCTATTACTCAATTTAATGTATTTACATATTAACAGTTAAATTTTATTATTTTTGTAATAGTTTGATGTTATAAATTTGTGCAGGAAAGTACTCAATTCACATATAAAAAGTTAGTAAATTTACATATTGTTTGTTCGTGTTCGACTCATTTTGACTCAAAATATTACTAATCAATTATATATATATTTTTTTGGTGAGTTGTATTTTTAAAAAATATAACATACTACAGTGCTACAAAGATTTATAAGCAATTATAAGAATTAATTAAGAAACTAGAATAAAAAATATTAATTTAGATTCAAATGATAATTTAAATCTTGCCCCAATCCTTAACATCTTATCACTACATGATTAGGGTTGTCAAAAAGATTCTTTGTTCATGAACGGTTTGCATTTCGCTAAGCAAACGAACAGAACACAAACACACTTTTTGAGCTCGAAATATAAAAAATACATTAAATATATAAAATATACATTATGACCACATTTACACCCCTACTTGCAAAATCATATATAAAACCACAACAAAAATCAAATCTAAATTAATTTAGTTTTTTTAATATATAACGACTCGCGTTCGGCTCGCTAAGCAAACGATCCAAACACGAACACATTTTTTGAGCTTAAAATATAAACAAGCTGAACCTTGTTTAAACCCGTACACTGAGTTAAGGATCAAAAACCATACAGATCCATTGAATAAGCAAATCTGGTCCATAAATAGCCCAAAACTGGTGTAAGGAGACGGCCCACTAAGTGAACCTTTCGGCCTGTTGCTGCCTGATCTGTATTGTCGCCCACTTCCATCCTCTACCACAACGGATCGCGATCACGCGACTCTCATTTTAGCTCAAATTAATTAAATAATAATTTTTATTTATATTATTTATTTATTTATTTTATATATTTTTAAAAATGCTAAATTTATTATTTTTTTTAAAAGTTTGAGTGATATAATTTAAAAAAATATATAAGATTTAGTGGTAGCTACGTAAATACATAATATTTGGGTGATATGTATGTAAATGTCTCCAGTCTTGTCTTTAGCCCCGCATCAGCTCGACTCTATTATATTGAATATTCATGTGTGGTTAACGTGTAACTTGCAAAATTCTTCTTTTACAATAATACCATTTAAATATTTGAGAGCATAAAAAAACTCCAATCACATAAATAAATAGATATGTTAGTTTATTATCTTGGGAAAGTATTAGATTCATATTGATATTATCATATTACTATTTGATTAGTTTTGTCTATTTTCAATTTTAAAAATATAAATTACATATTTAGATACTTAAGCTTTTATTTCCTCAATTTAATATACTTCAATAGTTGCTATTTGTTAATTTTAATTTATGGATGATAATAGCTTGATTGATATTTAATAGAAAAATAAATAGCCAATGAAATACAAATTCATTTAATTTATATACATTAATTGTCCCTTATTCAAAGCTCCATGCAGCCACCCGGCCTCCTACTAGTTTACAAATAAATAAATAAATAAATAAGGAGGAGTTTGCAATTCCAAAATTTATGGACTCTATCTGACAAATTATAAACCAAAGAGAAATCATATTTTCATAATAAGAACAAACATATATATAATATTAAATCATTTATAATAAATAATTCAACCTTCAATGATTCATCTTATATACTCACGTATAAATAGAGTCATGGTCCCTGTATAAGAGGTTTATTTTAATTTCATTGATCATATTTTGAGTAAAATTTAACTCACTCACTTTATTGAAATGTCGTTTTAAACGTGAAAGACCTTTTAGTCTGTCTTTTCGTTCTATTCCTTAATTGTGATTCACAGACAAATTGAGATTCAACAAATATAGACATCAAACTTTTAAGTGTTGAATATGTAAATGCATAAAAATGGTTTAGTATGTGCATATTAAAAAATGAGCTTCATTAAAGAGCAGAAAAACCCAAATACTAAATGGGCCGGACGGGCTTAATGGATCTAGCCAACCAACCATGCACTTAATGGTATGGCACTGAGTAGGTTGATTATACTCATTAACCATATCTTTGGAGGTGGCAAACAACAAAGCTTCTTGCCATCCAGAAAGTTCTATGAGTACCTCCAAAGCACGTCAGCATTTATGTGAGTTCCTCCTAACAGACTTGCTAAGCTTAAGTCTTCTAGCAAGCTCTTCCAACCAAACTCACTCACGTTTCCTAAGTTCCTCGTTCAATCTCAGTGGTACTAATTGAATCATCATACCATGCTCGTCGATAGTTGCTTGGCTACATCACCAGCCTTAATGAAAAGTTAGTTGAGACAAAGGGAAGACAAAACAAGTCCATTTGCTTATATATAACTATTTACTGACCGTGTGACGCCTACACCAAGGATCTTGTCAACGTCAAATCTAGTCAAGCTCCGTACAATAAAACTTACAACTTAGTATTTTATTTTCTTTCTTGGATCCTTTGCACAGGGGAAGGGACCCTCTATGAATAAATAGAAAGTAAGAGAAAGGGGGAACTCTAGCCTCTAACTCTTCGTCTCTCTCTCTCTCTCTAACAAATCCCTCAAATTCTACACACTTCTTTCACAAGTCTCTCCCCGGATGTATGCATTCACAAATTACATATGATTATACATTCCAGAAAGATTCAACAACATGTGTGTAAGTTTCTCAAAATAATATTATATTTTTTCAATATCGATTAGCAAAACAATTATAACTCAAATTTGTTTATTTATATACAAATTTTTTGTATTTTTATTCAACCTTTCTTAATTATATCTACTTATATTAATTTGCTTTCACTCCGAAACTTAAATTTATCATTGTTGTGAGATATGTACTTCCTGGCATAGAAATGAGACCAAAAAGAATCTCAAGCAAACACAGATCGTTTACGTGGTTCGATCCAACTGGATCTACGTCCACGGGAGGGAATCAATCAAATATTTCACTAAGGTAAAAGAAATGGAGAATACATAGCTTATACATAGAGATGAGCCCTCATCTTCCTTCTA